>NC_079423.1:27363235-27420677 GCF_026213295.1 Gadus chalcogrammus
ACTCAGGCTCCTCCAACATGGCTGTCTTAGAGGTTCCCATGCTGTCCGGTTTCCGAGCTGATATCGAAAGTCTTGAGAGGGTACATAATCCTGCAATCCCACGTACACACACACACACACACCGTGGAGTTATGCTATGTTTCCGACGCGCCTCATGTATTTATATCGAGATTCTACACACAGGACCTTTTAAGCACGACATTCAAACCAATAAACCAACTTGTTGACAATGTTGACTTCTTAGGATCTAAATTTCACTCTCAAGATAAACATTCAAGATAGCAGGGAGCGTGACCAAAGAAAAAGTACAGAAATAAACATGTGAGCCCCACACAGCTGTGCACCTCTCCCCTCACAGTTAACCCCTCCCCTCCACCCCATCCTCAAACATACTTGCATAAATCCCCCAATTAGCAAAGGCGAGGGAGAGAGAAGTGGGCAAGCAAGTCTCTGCCATAATGTTTGGAATTTTGTGTGTCGAAATGTAAACACAATGGAAATCATACCATGACATTGTATACTTTGAAAACAAGTTCATCTGAATTTCTTTGTTTGTGTTCTTTTTTTAACATTTCAAAGTTGTGAATTCAAGTCAAGTAGAGGAAGGATACAATAGGTCATGTTTCCGGCCTGGTTGAATTAATAAGCTAACGGATGGATGTAGCTGCCTGTGGAGGTGGTGTGCTGGGTGACACAGGGGGGGACGGACCTTTTAAAGCAGTACTAGGGGATCAAGCACCCATCAGGAGCTCGCCCCTCATTACTGCACAGTTATGGAGAACTGAGCCTGCAGGCAAGAACCCCCATAAAGACCCCCTCTCGCCCTCTCACTCTCTCTTGGCCAGCCTGTATAGGCAGATGGCAAACAAACATTTTGACATTGCTAATCACATATAAACACATACCAATGGACTAATGGGATTACAGTCTTGTGTTTGTTTGTGTATGCGTGTGTATTACACCCGGGTCGCGGTGGCTAACATGCCTGCTAGCTCCCTGGCTGTTTTACTACAGTCCCTCAGACGGCCACTCGCATTCCTCCATTTATGGTAGCAGGCCTGGCGTCCACAGTCATGGGGGGCTGTTGTTCCCCCGACCCCGCTCGTGTTTAACGATTGGACCACTGACTCAGACGTGGGCTCTCGTGGCCGTAACATCTTATCACCCGATGTAATGAGCTGGATTTGTGTGTGTGTGTGTGTGTGTGTGTGTGATGATTGTTTCTGTGTGTGTGTTTGTTGGGGGGGGCCTGTTCTGCTGTAGGCTCAGGACTCCATGGCACACTTTATAGTTGCTCATCATTCAAAAAAATGCCTTATGAACTGTAGTGTGTGTGTGTGTGTGTGTGTGTGTGTGTGTGTGTGTGTGGTGTGTGTGTGTGTGTGTGTGTGTGTGTGTGTGTGTGTGTGTGTGTGTGTGTGTGTGTGTGTGTCTTGGTGGCGCCAGCCCAGGCTGAGCACCTCATAAACCCCTGCTGTGCGAAGGCTGCCACATATGACAGAATGAGAATTCTCCCTGTGGGGGAAATTAGCATCGCTGCCTCCCTGTGTACACACACACACACACACACACACAGACACACACACACACACACACACACACACACACACACACACACACACACACACACACAGACACACACACACACACACACACACACACTCATAAACGAAAACACACACACACACACACACACACACACTCATAAACGAAAACACACACACACACACTCATAAACGAAAACACACTCACAAACACACACATACCCTCATACTTACAATCATACACACACGCATTAACATACACACATACTCACAAACACACACACACACGACTCCCACATTCACGTCTATATCCAGTAAAGGGCCTCCCCGTTGACCATTCATACAACATAGAGTCCATTCAGGTCCTGAAAAAGGCCTAAACATCTCCACACTGGACTCGGAAAGCACCACAAACACACCACCGCCACAACACACAAACCCCTCTTCCCTGAAATCTGAGTGACTCTGTCGAAAATATGCATCCTCACTGAATGCTTTCACCCAAAGTTTGTGTTTTCACGACCCTCTCTCCAAATGATGAGACAGAGGGAGAAAGTTGAGGGAACATCTGGGATCGTAGTCATCGATGAGCTAATGACAACATAGTGCTCAATAGACCCTAAATTCAGACAACAACAAGAGGCAGTGCACGGATCTACTTAGAGCGGAATCGAACGGAAACCACACAATAACATTCGGGAACCCGCACCACATGTTTGGACTGTGACAAAACCCAATCCAACACAAACATTCAATCTTGTGGTTTCCTCTGCAGCAAGAAAACATGTCAGAGCGGATGTGATTGTCTGTGCCTGACCAGACAATGGATGCTTCTATGGGTTTTCTTTTTTGACCTGTAATCCCCCCCAAACAGCTGCTGATGGACAAGAGAGTGGGCCTGAAGCGATACGAGTTGGATGGCAGAAAGGTGCTTTTCTACTTTGACGAGGTCAGTCCTTCTGTCTGTGTTGACCCTGTAGTGCAGGAAGAGTGTTTGTTGCTTGGGTGTGCATATTTGACGCATTTGTTTGAATGTATTGCATAGATGGTATTTTATACGATATTGCATTGCGCAATGCATGTACTATATGTATGTGTATCTACGTCTTTATAGCTGTTTATAGTTGTGTGTGTTTGTGGTTTTCTCCCCTATGTTGGTCACCTTCCCTCAGATTCCCAGCCAGTGTATGACCTGTGTGAGCTTCCAGGCTGTGCGGGAATATATAGTAGGCAAGACAGCCCCTGTTCCGGTCAAAGTCTATGACTACTATGAACCAGGTGGGCCTCTCATGTATATTTGAAGTACTGCTCTGTAATATTAACAGAGTATGAAGGCCCCCCTTTCATAATCATTATGATTTATGATTTAAATATCTTTTTTGGATGTGTGTATGTGTGTGTGTGTGTGTGTGTGTGTTTGTGTGTGCGTGTGTGTGTGTGTGAGAGCGTGCGTGTGTCTGTTTTTGTGTGTGTGTCTGTGTGTGCGTGTGTTTGCCTCTTTGTGTGTGTGTGTGTGTGTGTGTGTGTGTGTGTGTGTGTGTGTGTGTGTGTGTGTGTGTGTGTGTGTGTGTGTGCGCGCGCATGCGATGTCTGTGTGCCGTTCAGCATTCGAGGCGACGAGGTTCTACAACGTCAGCGAGAGCAGTCCGCTGGCCCGAGAGCTGTGCGACGGGCCCACTTGTAATGAGGTGGAGAGTTCGACCAACCAGTGGATAGGTGAGACCTCACCGGCAGCTGCACCGACACACCGCACACAGCCATCGCTCGCGGGTAAACTCTGTGAGCGCGGGTCAAAGGTCTTTGCACCAGCCTGCACGTAAGGGAAACTAACCAGTCAATCAAAGGCGGTTAGGGAGAGCGGAAGAGAGCAAGTCTTTGAACCTAAACAACCCAAGAAACGTCCCCTCGCTCTCTGCTCCCTCCCTCTCTAAGTTTCTCCGCCACTCAGCAGTTTAGCATTTCACGCAGCTGGGACTCGCAGGGCGAGATGGATTCCCTAAACCAATCAGGGATGAAATGCTCTGATAGGTCAGAAAATACCTTGTGAGCGGCGGGCATCATCGACTCAAAACCAGTTCTTCTCACAGTGCATTTCACTCAATGACAGCGGACGGACTGGTTTTGCCGATTTCTAAACACATGACCCCCCGGTAACAGCCCCCGTTCCCCCCCCCCCTCCAGGCTTCGTGCCGGGGAACCAGTGCAACAACGTGTTCGGCTGCCTGGAGGAGGAGCGCTACGAGCACTGCACCTGCTACCGGGACTGCGGCTACGACGGGGAGCCGGTGTGCGGGTCGGACGGGCGGCGTTACCAAAACCAGTGTCAGATGGAGGCGTCGGCCTGCCGCAACGGCACGCGTGTCGAGCAGGTGCCGCTGTCGCAGTGTCCTCAGAGTAAGAGCTCTCCACGGCCACGTCCCAACACATCCGACCCCGGGGGGCTTCCCACCCAGACCCCGTCCTGGGGGGCTGTCGTCGAACCACTCGGGTCATGGTTAGCGTAGGCGCGTGATACAGTGTGTCGCTGTT
This sequence comes from Gadus chalcogrammus, assembly GCF_026213295.1. Lineage (NCBI taxonomy): Eukaryota > Metazoa > Chordata > Actinopteri > Gadiformes > Gadidae > Gadus > Gadus chalcogrammus. The sequence goes on from NC_079423.1 coordinate 27,367,309, forward strand.
TATGGGGCTTTTTGGCATCCATCTGCTGCACCAAAGCGTGACTGATCTAGCTTGTGAGAACAGCTGTCCAGCTGCTGCTGGGCTGATTAGTAGATGGGAGTTTGGTGGGAGAAGAAGAGACCCCCCCCCCCCCCATCTCCCCGCCCCTCACTCTCGCCCCTACTCTGCTACATTACAGGGCACTTCCAAATTACAGAGTGCTTCTGTTCAGCCCTTTGAAAAACTTTGTCACATTCCTTTCCAACGCACAGGCCAACAACAAAGGAGCCTTCATGTTGTGGAACTGATTGAGGAAAGGCTCAGACAAAACTTTTTTTCCTTTTTTCAAGAGGGTGGGGGTGGGGGTTGCGCGTGCTGAGTTTGTGCCAAGTAGTTCATGCCTTTTTGGTTGACTAGAAGAACAATCTTTGTTTAGACCGGCGCATCCATGTGTTTGTTTGTGTCTAGTTATAGGAGTTATTTACAGCCCGGAATGAGTTGGAAAATAAGCTGATGAGTTTGGACATAATGCTCCCTTCTCCCAGAGTAAGAGCGAGTTGCTCTGTTATGGGGGGACGGAACATACTGCGACGGGTTAGAAGTTTCTCTGGAAACAAAATGCAAAGCAAAAATCAAAGTGACATCCGTGTGTGTGTGTGTGTGTGTGTGTGTGTGTGTGTGTGTGTATGTGTGTGTGTGTGTGTGTGTGTGTGTGTGTGTGTGTGTGTGTGTGTGTGTGTGTGTGTGTGTGTGTGTGTGTGTGTGTGTGTGTGTGTGTGGTCCCAGTGGAGGCCGTGGTGGAGGACCCCCAGGCAGAGGCAGACCAGCTGCCGGAGCAGGGTCCTGAGCCGGTACACACAGGTGAGTCCGTGCACAGCACCTCCACGAGTGACAACACGTACCGTGAAGGTACATCATCCACGCTAGGTCCCAGAGGGTCTGCCTACAGCGTGCTGGTTAACCCCAGCCCAGGGGGTCACCAGTCACCTGACCTTCGTTCTGGGGGCCAGAACTGACCCCACCCCCAGAGAGTGGTCCCACACTGGATATACTAGAAAAGTGACTCCTATTGGGTCCCCCTACACTCTTCTTGTACCTAAGATGAAGAGGGCAAGAGTGCACTGCCCACATTTCTGTTTGCCCCAAAACTTTCAAATTAGATCATTATCGAAGATTAACGACATTGAAAACATTAACTTGCGCAGACCTGTGGGAGAGCATCGTAGATGAGATGTAACGCATATGTGCTATATAATTGTGTGTGTGTGTGGGCGCGCGTGTGCGCGTAGCCAAGCCTGTGCTGACTCGTCTCCAACAGATAGCTTTCCAGTAGCTACTAGCTACAACACACAGCAATCTCTCCTCCAAAGGTCTCCTCCGTACAAGAACTGAGGCTTCACGCTCACCACAGGAATGCTTAGAAATACTTACAGTTTACGTTAGCGTGCACAACACACACACACACACACACACACACACACACACACACACACACACACACGCACACACGCACACACTTAACCACTCGCGTTTGGCGCGCCTCCCTTCTCATGAAATAACCAGAGGCTAATTACACGGAATAAATACTGTAAAATGCTGTCATTGTAAACCATTATAATGTTGATTATACGCCCGGGAAAGTGCACTCTGCAGCGTAAAAGCTGAGAGGGTGTGTGTGCCAAGGAGTTGACAGCGTTCAATAGATTAGCGGAGCTGAGACGGGGGCCTTGGAATTAGATTCCCTGTACAGACATGTTCTCTCCTACCACTGAACCCTTAGTGGAGAACAACACACGCTAACAGACGCGCTATCTTGGCACTGTTGGACCGAATGTGTTAACCCAATATAGTTATGCTGCCACGCATAAATTATTCTATTTTTGTATGACCAAACTTTGACACAGGAGATTAATCTTTAAGTATGTGTTGACAATGTGTGGTGACTTCTAGAAAAGCTCGAGGGGTTGTGCAAAGGGTCCTGGAATGTCCTCTGGAAAGATAGATTTTTAGCTCATGGGCATAACTTTGAGGATGGAGCGACCCCTAGTGGTCCTTCAATGACACGATTCTAGTAGGGTCGTCCAGGTATACTGAATAAAAGTTAATAGTTAGTACATGATTATGCAATAATATTTGTAAGGAACAGATTAATAAATACTGAAAAGAATATATGTGTAAAGAAATGGTACCATTATAGTACACATCATAACCTAATCGGTGGCAATAATAATAACGTGAATAATATAATATATGTATACGTGACTTTTATGAATGCTGTATAATAAAGAATACAATAAAATAAAATATACATGAATTCACATATGAATGAAAAAATAATGTACAGGTATTTTTTTTACCTCATTCATGATTCATCAGCACTGTTATTGTTCCCTCCTCCACCTACAGGCGAGGAGGAGCAGGGATCTATGGCAGAGGTATCTTACTACTCCTACGAGTATGACCCCGACTCTCAACCATTCCTGGCCGACTCCGACGGACACGACCATTTTCAGCTCCACGCGGGGGGCAAGGTTCCAGAACACAGGGTAGTCATTCCAGCAGATACCAAGCTAACCACGCTGGACACAAAAAACACCCCTGAGCGATGGTATGATCCGTTAATTATAAGATAAATTTAGCATTGACTTCTCATGTATTTTGCAATTCAAGTAGTAGAATCGGCAGGATACAAATTCATACCAATCATTAAATTCAAATGTAACCATGTTATATATATGTATATAAGGAGATCTACACCCTGTTTAAAATCCCCCTTAGAAAACAGACCGGAGTTAAACACAATCTAGATTTAAACTTGATCCTAATTTCTCAATGATGTGGATCGATCTTGTTCTCTTTCCTTCACAGAAACCCTCCTAAACTCCTGGGTCACCTTGTCTCCAAATTGTATATTTCTTGTGAATATCTTCGAGTGAGTAGAGAAGAGACAACTGTTACAACAACAAAAACCTATCAAGCTCAGCAGCTTGATAGTAAAAAAAAAAAGTATCAAATAAAACATTCTGGAGTGTACATTTGTTTTTTTTTCTGTGTGTGCGTGTGTGTGTGTTTGTGTGTGAATGTGATTCACATGTAACTGTTTCTTTCAGTGGCTGCCCATCGCTGTCAATGGATGTATAAGCTACTGTGTGTGTGTGTGTGTGTGTGTGTGTGTGTGTGTGTGTGTGTGTGTGTGTGTGTGTGTGTGTGTGTGTGTGTGTGTGTGTGTGTGTGTGTGTGTGTGTGTGTGGTTCAGTTCGAGGGACTCTATTGGACTGCTACAGTGCATGCTCCAGACCTTTTTTATTTTTTCCTTGTCACATTCACATTTGTCTCCTTCTCACCAATAGACATTGTAGAAACTTTTACTCACTGTACTGCCTTTGTAATGGATAAATAAAAACAATCAAGTATTTATGTTTGTAATTACACCCAAGGTTATGCAACAAAAAAAAGTTATGTTTTCTATCTGTGGTATTTATTTGTAGCTTCAGTTCTGTTTTTTTTATATGCCATTTATTTGTCATTGCAATCTATATTTTTACTATACACTTTAACTATACTGTGTATATATATATATACAGTTTTTCTTTTTAATCAAGCTTTAACACAATTTTATTGAGATAGTTGATCAACGTCCCATAATAGTAGCATAGAAATATGCTATTTATTTTCATGGTAATATAAGCTTTTTTTTACTCAAATTATTGTGCAAGCTACAAACACCCAAACTGTTAACATTGGTTACCTGTCGACTTATTTTAGGGCAAACAGAGGTTTGATTGTACAGTTCATAAGCTATTTGTTTGTCAAATTTGTGAAATTACCAGTTTATAATCAAGAAAGAAATATTTGATTAATGTAAATGTGCCAAAATTGATCAATGTTATCTCTTTATTACTATAACATATTGTTTTCAAACAACACAGAATAAAGTTTGTATAAAATCAACACGTTCATCTTGGTTGGTCGGAATCTAATGTCAATCATGGCACCCATTGCACCCCTGGAAGGAGGGATCCCCCACACTGCGTTCCTCCTCAAGATGTTTTCCTTGCTGATTAAGGGAGTTTTAGGCCCATGCCCATTTCTACCCCTTACCCCTTCCCCTTACCCCTTCAAAACAAGGAGGGGGGGGAAGGGTAAGGGGTAGAAATGGGATTGGGCCTTATACTTGCTCTCTTGGGGCCTAGGGCCAGGGGGCTGTCATAAATATTGTGCCTGTTAAGCCCTTTGAGACTGTAAGGGTGATTAAGGGCTATACAAATAAAATTGAATAGAATTGAATAGAAGCAGATAATTCAATCTCCTGGAAAGCTAAACAAAAAAAAAACTGATAGTAAAGAATATCTTCAGCTTTGCTTTGCCTGATAATCAGCAGTCAACTGATTAGTTGTATAACTACCTCTATTGTGTGCGTGTGTGGGGGGGGATTTTGAGTATATTTCTTATGTTAAGATCTTCCTGTTTCCATCCATGGCAGCCCAGTTAGAGATAATGTTTAGTGTTTTGTTTCCTTCCACTGCTAAAGACGTCTCACTCACTCTTTAGCACAGCACGGTCGTGGTGCAGTGTAATATTTACACTGCCAAATTATTCATCAGCCTTATATCCCTAAAACTGTCACTAACCCTAACCCTATTATTAACAGCACCCATAATGCTAACCCTTAACCTGCAACAAGTTGCGCTCTTAGTCTGAATAAAATATAAATATCTTAATACAACAAAATGCCAACAAATCTCAATATAAACTCTAGCACCCCTTTGAACTCTGTTGAATCAGGGACAGTAATTCACCCCTCCAATTTGAATAGAGGAGGCGTTCTGTGATCCAACACGGTCACAATGAGCCGGCAGTGCGGGGGGTCGCTGGCTGATGAGACATGAGGTAGACCAACCAGGACGGTCTCTGTGGTAACTGTTGTGTCCAGCTCCATGCAGTCATGAGCACACAGTGAGAGAGAGTGAAGAGAGAAGAGGCTAAGGGATATCTTGGTTTCATGGATTGCTGTGTAGAGGGAAGCTAGCGTTACATGAGTGATTCTGTGTGGTGACAGTGTGTGTGTGTGTGTGTGTCTGTGTGCATGTGTCTGTGTGTGAGGGCCAGCTCGGTGCATCGCTATACGTCCTTCAAACACCTGCTGCTCCAACAGGAAGGAAAGGAATAGGCCTACTGCGGTTGGAGAGGTTGGATGAGAGAATATTTGAGAATAACACTGCTCATCTGTATTTTGTCCGAGTTGTGGCTCAGGTCTCTAACATTTTGGAGGAGACAGCTTATTCATTTATATATTTTTAGATATATTGTATTATATACTTTTGAGTATAGGTTTGCTATGCTTAGTCAATAGCAAACCTATATTTTAGTCAATAGCAAACCTATATTTTTGAGTATAGGTTTGCTATGCTAAGTCAAGGTTTGACTATGGGAGATCTTCTCAAAATGGACCTGTGAATCTAGCTCTATTCCAAAACTAGACATGGATCAAAAGAGGCTAATACTGCTGAAATTCTCTTCTGGTTATTGTCATATGCATTGTGTGTGATTGGATACATCTTTTGTTTTGGAAAATACATCAGAGTGAAACGTTGCTTATTATTTTTATAAATCCTTCAGGGATTCTTGTGCTGTCCATGTATCGTCGTTGTCATGGGTGACGTGGAGAAAAAAAGACCAGCCATCGCAGGCAGAGAAAGAGGTGAGTGACACACCATACTTAAAACATACTGCAACTCTTCAACCGTGGAAATGAGACCATTATAGCCTCTAAACCACTATGATCTTCTCATGACTCATACTAATGTATGAGTCATGTAGTATTGTCCATAGACTTGCAGAGAGGTAGCCACAGGCTCTTATCTAAGGTCAGCCATGCTTCCTGGTCCCCACGTGCTCTGTGTCGACATGTCAACAGTTAGTATATGCTTATGTAATGCAATTCTACTGGTTGGGTCTGGGTGGTGCCTTCCCTGCAGAAGCTGGGGAACAGCACATACTTATCTGACACAGCGTCTGAGATGATGCCATTTAGCTTTGGGCTGATGGGCTGTCTACTATATATTGGGAGTGGAAGGACATCTGTTCAAAATAAACCTTCTTGATTTTGTTTGGAATGTGGGGTAATGACGTAACTTAGAATGGCATGTAGCAAGAGGAATGTGTTTGTACACTTAATACTTAAAGTCACCATGTGTAACATTTCAACTAACTTGTAGCTTAAAATAACCTGGACATATTTGTAGTTAATGCTGATTGATGGCGATATAAACAGTGTCATCAAGTAAAACATCCCATTTTATAACAGAATAACTTATATATGCTGGCCAGAAAAAGAAACAAAAAACAGAAAAGATATGCTGGCCAGCCCGTACCTCTATTTGTTGACAAGAATCTTCGAATCTTACCATCCCCACTAACAAAACCCCTCCTTCTCACACCGTCAGCCAGAGGAGCTACGCTGGTTCACAGACCTGTGAAGGAGCACAGCCAGTTAGAGTGGAAACAACACTTTTAGTTATTTATTCTGAAGGTTTCCTGCCCACTAACTGAGGGGGGCCAAAATTGACAGATACCACTTAAATGTGCATGGTAAATTACATTTTAGCTTAACCTAATAATTATAAATTGTATTTATATCTTTCAATTACATCTTACAGAAAACCCAAATTTGCTCCTACATGCATCATCAAAAATAGTGGTCCAATAGTTTTGACATTACAAAAGAGTCAATTATAGTAAAAGTGATCAGAAAGAGAGTAAATGTTTGTGACTGAGACCTTCCGTGTCTTTAGGACCAGGACCTGGACGTTACTCACTGCCCTCTACCATCGGCTTCATTGGCCACGACTTCACAAAACCCACCAGCCCTGCTTGCTCCTTCCATGGACGCATGAGCAACAACAGTGAGTCCTATGGTTCCTAATGACACACACACACATCCATCTGTTGTGGGTACAACGTTCATCATCATGAGAACAACAATCTCTTTTAGTGTAATTAAAATAATGGATCTCAAAGACCTTCCCTTAATGACATTGACCTCCTTAAATAGAGTGCCTCCCATTCCAAGTACCCTTTTTAATACATTGATTGAGCCTCCATGGCTTTCACAGTAATCTTAGTGTAATGTCAAAGTATAGCCAGTAGGGAGGGGTAACCCATCAGTATCACCTATGTGAAAAATGTATTACCCCAAATCCTTTTGAGTGTGTAGTTTATTTTATTCTTCTTCCCTCATGCAGTGTACTCTGTAGACTCCAGCCCTGGGCCTAGATACTATGTTGATGCTAAAATCACTCGCTTTGGAAGAGATGGAAACCCTGCATACTCAATCTTGGGTAGAGTGAAAGCACAAAGTAAGTGTATACAGTATGTGCAGTGAGGAAAACGAATCGGGAAAATGTTGTCTGCGTAATTTGAAAACAATGCCGCAAATCCTGTATATATATGATTCCCCTTTTCCATTGACATCTAACTGCCCCTTTCATCATTGTTCCTGAGAGGATTGAGTCAAGCTCTTGAGCCTTGGTAACAAGCATGTGCTACTGACAGCACGTCCCGTGCCAGTTGCAGCCAACCGACATCTCCAATATATTCCCATGCAAACACTAGACAGACAGTTAGTCCACCATATGGTTTACTCTACCCGTTAATCCTTTTGTGTTATTCATCAGGAACGATCTTCCAGACACCTGGACCCGGAGCCTACAGCCCCGAGACCCCTACCTACAACACCAAACGCAAGCCCCCCTCCTACACCATGGGCTCCCGAACACAGTACCGGGCCTTGGACGCTGTGCCCGCACCAAATAAGTACTCCCTGCCATCACTATTGGGGCCCCAGGTTCCCAACAAGGCAGCCAGCGCGAGCTACACTATGTCTGGCTTCTACAAGACTGGGAGCCCGTCCGAAGATCTATCCAAGACCCCTGGGCCGTGCAAATACAACTGCACAGACCCCAGTGTGTATCTGCGCAGACAGCCAGCCTTCTCCATGCTGGGGCGCCACGGCCTACCCAGGGACGCCACTAAGAAGCCGGGCCCGGGGACCCACAACCCTGAGAAGGTGACCATCAACAAACCCCGGGCGCCGGCCTACTCACTGGGCACGAGACACTCAGAGTTTGTGACCCCTTTGGTAGTTCAATTGGCGGACTGAACTGAACTGCAGCCCCAACTTCTGCATCATGTAAGGGGGAAGAATAGATGTGAACATAGACATGATAGTAAACAGCAAATGCATCGAAAAATGAATTAACAAATGTGTATGTGAATTCACTTTTTTTATTGAGGTCACTACAAAACAGTTTTTTCTCGAACAGAATGAGATAGTTGCGGAAAGAACAAATGCTCATAAAGGCCATCAGCATAAAGGACAAATAAAAGATTGAACCATAGAAGTACTTTCAGAACATGAAATTCTTACATTAAAGAAACATAAAACATCAAAGCAGAACAATGTGACTGATCCAGGGGAACTTCTACCTTCATACGGTAAGCATTGAGCTCATCTAACACAGCACAACTTGTACCTTGTTGGCCCTAACAGCTGAGCTCCAACTTTCAGCTCTCAGTCCTGCTGGCCCTTTTTTACAAGTTTTTAAATAAAAGAAACAACATTTGGAGATGCACTCTTGAGAGAGGAGGGCCTGGAGAACGATAATTACATATAGACACGAGAGATAGCCCTCCCTCATTCCAGTGGAAGAGCCCGTCTGAACAGTAGAATGTGTGGCTCTGGAAAGAACAAACAAAGCAACAATGTGTCAGTATAGCATCCCTGATTGAGGAAGGCAATGGAAAAAACAATGGCTGAACCCACATCAAGTCCACATCTATGACTGAATAATAACTATGTAATACTGGGGTTATAAACGTGTTGTTCACCTGGTTTGTGGATCATGTAGTGGATCCACCCTTGACTCTGTTGGACGCCCAGGCCCCTCCACTCGTCCTCCGTCATCAGGTGTGACGTGGGCACCAGTTTGGACAGTTGCTTGGGAAGCATCACATGCCTGCCAACGAGACGAAATCCGTATGAAACCAATCGTTGAAACATTTCACCGTTTGAACTTTTAAAACCATGTTATTGCTATTCGACGGTTTGGCAGGATTGCTTTTTGTTGGTTAACGTTAGACATTCGATTGAACCCTTCCCTTCGTGGCAAAACAAACCAGAAACGGGGTGCTTTTTACATTGACGATCGCACTGTAATAACACTAGCACACAACACTCGACAGTATGTTTTGGTTATAACGCCATGTTAATAGGGCATACGGCTAACTTAAACACTTTATAATGGTGCATAGCCAGCGTTGGACTTGTTTTAAGATCGCTAACCACACGCTGACGTCAGCGTGGTAACAGTAGCGAGAAGTGGAAAACAACTTATGAACAAATATGAAGTAACCCACCTGTACTCAAACTCCTCGTCGGTGTATTTGTCGGAGTAGAAAATCTGCTTTTTCGACATATTGACGAAATCGTTGGTATTCAAGTCTTAGTAGTGATACTGTAGTGATGTTTACGATAGCAACTCTTCATCCGCCTCTGCCGCTGGTTTCGGTCTGCGTAAATTTAAACTGAAACGTCCCCGCCTTCCGCACTGTGGGGACGGGAGCCGCGAGGGGACAAATGAGCGCTTCCTAGTCGTACGCATACACGGCAATCATTTTAACGCAACATTGAAACTTGTGTCACTTCACAAAAATAAACAAGGCATTGCATACGATTATATAGGCTATATTGGTTATTTTTTACAGCTACTAATGAAATAAAACATGCAGACCTACGCTACGCATGCATCAAAGTAAACGTAACGTATTTTCCAATATTTTTTGCAAACAAACAAAATATTTCACAGTATTAAACTAACATTAAGTTGTCCATGGATCCAGCAGGTCCACTTATCATTACAACGTAAGTAAACAAACTTGGCGTTCTTTTGATGTTCTCTGGCCAGAAATAGTATGTGTTGTTCTGAGATGTAATCAGGTTTCGCCTGTGTAATGCCTGCTAATGAGTGGAGGTGGATTCACAGCATGACTTGTGCTGCTCTTGTATGCCAAGCAATCGAGGGAGCGTGTAAATATATCAACCATTTATGCACAGGGCTGCAACAGAATTACTTTGACGTTGACACCGGTTTTTCCATATCAGAAATAGATAGTAGAAGAACAGATGCATTGCATTTGTTACTTGCACAATTGGTACTTAAATTACGAAGAAGTACCATCAACTTTATCATATTTATGACGTTATAGTAAATCAATATTGATTGGCTATATTATCCCATTAGCATTGTTCTAAAGTTAAATGTAGGCCTATCTTTCTTATTTAAAGGCTCATTTTATATTACTTGAATTAAAATGAGGTAGGTAGCCATACAGGTAGTATGTTAAGTCCACGGGCACTGGACATAACGGGCATTTGGTTAGTAGGCTAACTCAGACAACTGTCAGTCGGATATTTTGGGGAGGAGGAGGGTTGCTTTGGCACTGGGAGTATGTGTCCTGTCTTAGTACATTTTACAGTGAAACAGACTGCTGGCCGTTGGCAAAGGAATAGGCTATCTTCAAATCCCGCCAATGACCTGTCATGGACGATACTGGTTTATCAAATTATGATACAGTGCATCATTAGGGAGACATCTTATATCTTCTATCGGTGAGTTTACTGTAAGTTTGTGAACATAATTATCTTTTTTTAATGCTGTGAAACCATGCGAACATTGTGCAAATGTTTTAGTGGTTATATAGCCTAACACCATTAAAACATTTGCACAAACTGCTACTCTCAAAGTTAGTTTTGCTTTGCATTGTTTCTCTGATTTTCTTTCTTTTAAAAGAACAACCTCAGATATTTCTAACAGAGTCATATCTGGGCAGTGGGCAGCAAGAAAATAGTATAAATGTCACTGAATGTTAATAAAGCTGTGCTGGTTTGCTGTATTATGTAAGACAAAGATAGTTTATATTTTGCCGTATAGTTAAACAGTTACATAAAGGTTTTCAGTTCCGAAATATCCAGCAAAATACGTTTTCAAAGTATTCTTAAAAATAATCCAAAAAGTTTCTTGATTTAGATATGGTGGTTATTCAATCCAAATCCCTCACAGTCTGTTCTCTAGCTTTTTCCAAGAAACCCAACTCACTGGCAGCGGAGACTTCTATAAATACGTGCTCTGTTTTCCGTGCACTTGATTTGACCTTCCGTTAAGGCAGATTATGAGATGAATACAAAGATGTTTTCCAGTGTTGCTGCTCTTTGGATTTTCTTCTCAGATAAGAGAATGTGTGTGTGTGTGTGTGTGTGGGTGTGGGTGTGTGGGCGTGTGTGTGTGTGTGTGTGTTAATATGTGGGCATGTGTGTTTGTACTACAAATTCCTGTTTATTCCACTTAATGTTGGGGTGCAGTAGGACAGTGAGGGGTGGGTGAGAGGGAGATAGAGAAAAGAGAGGGAGGGAGAGACCAGTGTGAGATAAGACAGAATGATGATGGGAGGGTGGTGGGTGTGTGTGTGTGTGTGTGTGTGTGTGTGTGTGTGTGGGGGGGGGGGGGGGTGAAAGTGAGAAGCTAAATGGCTTGTGCTTTCTAGAAGATGGCGGATCGCTCTCTGGGGAGGGAGTTGTGATGACCTGAGTGGGTAGATGCTCTGTGTGTGTGTGTGTGTGTGTGTAGGGGGGTGGGGGGGAGAGAGACAGCAGATGGGATAATGGTAGATGTTTTAGTGTTTTTGTTCTCAGACAGCAGATAACTCTTATGATCAATTTACGAGTTTGTTTTTCTTTTCATGAAAATATGTTATGATTTTTTCTCACACAAACACAAACACACACACACACACACACACACACACACACACACACACACACACACACACACACACACACACACACACACACACACACACACACACACACACATTTACACACACACACACACACACACACACACACACACACACACACACACACACGTGTGTGTAAATAAAGACTTTGTCAAGACTACAGTGATTAAATAATACATTTAATAATAAAAGACATTTGAGTGATTTTTTTGTGATTTTTGAGAGTTGACAAAATCACATAAATAATGAAATAGCTGTGTGTGTCAGAATTGGACGTTTTACTTATTTCCTATAATTTAAGAACTCAAAGGGTCAAAAGGAAAGGGAAACCCCTCTATCCAATAAATATATATTTTGTGTATTTTTATGGTATTGTCATCAACGTTCTTTGTTAATCGGTGCTCGTCTGATCACATGTAAACGATAGGGAAAGGGCTGCTCTGTGATCGTGTGCATTTGATTGGTGTGTGTGTGTGTGTGTGTGTGTGTGTGTGTGTGTGTGTGTGTGTGTGTGTGTGTGTGTGTGTGTGTGTGTGTGTGTGTGTGTGTGTGTGTGTGTGTGTGTGAGAGAGCTGCCTCGGAGCTGGGCAGGGCAGGGCTACTGGGCAGGCAATAACACAATGACATCATCCAATGAGGGAGCCGGAGAGGGAGAGAGAGAGAGAGAGAGAGAGAGAGAGAGAGAGATAGAGGGTGTGTGTGTGTGTGTGTGTGTGTGTGTGTGTGTGTATGTGTGTGTGGAGGAGCACACGAGCGAGTCAGCCCAATGCGCCCCACGCTAGGAGACTCGTCTTAGATGCGGAGAGAGGAGCAGCAGCAGCACGAGGGCGGGAAGCATGTGTGTGCGTGCGCGCGTGTGTGTGTGTGGGTGAGCGACCGGGCTCGTGGTCAACATTGAGGCAGCTGCAGGACTCTCCCCTGGAGTTGTTTTTTTTTTTCTTCCTCCCCTGCAGATTTCTTCTTCTTCTTCTTCTTCTATTGCAACTCTGCCCTTCATCCCTTCATCAGTTAGCCGCCCCACCCGGCCCCCCCCGCCCCGACCGGCCCCTGCACCAGGCGGCTTCTCCGGGCATGCTGCTGAAGCCAAAGTATGACCGCTTCCGCAACGACTCTGTGACCTCCGCCGACGACCTGATGCAGAGCTTGGCCATGAGCGGCAAAGTGGTGGCCACGCCGGTGGTCCCTTCCTCCACCCCCAGCCTGCCCCTGCCCCCCCTCCCCCCTCTGGACCCCAGGTCCTCTGCCGCGGCCCTGGCCGACTCCCCCTGCCTGGACGGGGAGCCGGACGCCACCACCACCTTCTGCATGCTGATCCCCCGGATGCCCCAGTGGAAGTTCTCCAACTCCCTGCTGAGTCGCAGCCCCTCCAGCTCCAGCAAGGACTCGGCGAAGGCTTCCTCGACGGGCCCCTCCTCCTCCTCTTCCTCACACGGCCCCCCCGGCGGCGTGGCCCCCCCCCCGGCCAGGGGCCCCGTGGCCAGCCTGGCCGCGGTGCTGAACTCCTGCGACCCGGTGTGCGTCACCCCCTGCTCCCTCCAGGCCTTCAGGGGCCAGAGATCCGCCGGCAGCTCGGCCATCCTGGGGGGGGGCCAGGGCTTCGGCCCCACAGCGGAGAACGCTGGGAGCCCCGGGGGCGGCAACTCCAGGGCAGGCATGAGTCGCAGGACCCGGGTGGAGGGCATGTGGCTGGAGGGGGAGGATTTTAGCCAGAAAGCAGGCTTCCTCCATAAGCCGTCTCAGGGCTGGCTGCACCCCGACAAGAAGATAACCGGACCCGGGGCGTCCTATATCGTCAGAGTGAGTCAAACACAAACATGCTTATGAGCCTACTTTCCATTGTACTGTGTCCCCCTCATTTGGATGCTTTATGTTAATTGTGTGTATGTGTGTAGCCATGTAGCCAGAGGAAATGATCGCTTATGATTTGAAAAAGTATTGACTTACTTGACTAGCTTTCAAGTCACAACCACAAGTCTACCAAGTCAGCCTTTTGTCTTTCTACTCTACTCTTATGATTTGAAAACGTATTGACTTACTTGACTAGTTTTCAAGTCACATCTACAAGTCTACCAAGTCAGCCTTTTCGTCTTTCTACTCGTCCCCTGAACCGCTCCACACAGCACACCAACGTGGAGCTAGTGTGGCTGCACACCTCAAGGGTACCGCTGGAGTACACACTATTGATCACTCCCTTCGATTCTCTATCAAGGTGGAAAACAAAAGGACAAGTGGTGTGTCAGGCGGGTTTGTTATGCAGCCCATGTGGCAGGCCTGAGGAATACATAATGTAATCTGGATGGAAAGCAAGGAGCAGCCCTGTTGGGGAGGCTGTGTCAGCATAGTGTGTAGGCTGGATAAATGGAATGCATGCTTATACCTAGGGCCACAATGGTAATTTGTACTATATTGTTGGCCAAGGGTTATATAGGAAACCAAAGTTGCAAACAATAACAGTCTCTGTGTTCTGTATGTCTAGGCTTTGATTGCTGTTGTTAGTTGTTTTTGTTTATATTAGTTCCTTCTATTTTGAAGAAAGTCAAAATCTTCAAAAATCAAATGAGTTTCAAAAGACGTATCAATCTAATATCAAACATATTGGTTGGGATTTTGTGTCGGTGTGCATTTGTGTGGGGCTGTTTGCCAGCTTGTTTTACATTCTGGATTCAAATGAATAGGATACTAGCTGTTATCATTTGATTGACTGTCCTTTAGCAGATTTAATCTTTGCGCTTTTGAAATTGTAATTCTTGACTCTATATTTTGTGATAATTTTCATCTGTATTCAAGTTTGATGTCCTGCTTGACTCCAGGCAGTAAAAGAAAAGGAAAACATACCCCTACTCTCTTGCCAGAAAGATGCATTTGATTATGCATACAATTATTTGTATGCATAAAACCCCCTAACTGTATTAGGGATTTTCTGTGACCAGTACGATATCTGTATTGTTTTTTGACCAATAGTATAGCGATATTTGCTCACAAAGGGTTAGCATCCCAAGCAGATGTCTCGACGTCACTGTCCATGATCTCCCCTTAGTGCCCCCCCCACTGTGTCCTCCCGAGCTGTCCCACCCCCCGTCCCAGCAGCATGGCTCCTGATTAACCGGCTGTAGGGTCCAGCATACTCCCTTAATGGTATTACACAGGCACCATTCATTCCAATATTCAATTACATTTAATCACAGTGATTTGCATCATGTGATGTGGAAGATAGGGGTTGGCTCCCCGGGACGTGAGAGGGGCTGGGTCAGTACGTTAGTACGTCCGCACTGAGGGAATATCCTCTTAGCCTCATGAGGGCTGCTAGCTTAGAATAGCATTGGCGTGCTAGCTTAGAATAGCATTGGCTGCTCCTAGTTTAGAGGTCTTGTGTTGGTGAACGTTGTGGTGAAGCTGTGAACATTTGATTTGACGTATCAATGTAATTCTATTTAAATATTGATATAGAAGTATGCTACTCTAATAACTAAAGGGTGGATGATATAAAACTGAATATCTACTGCATTAACACCTGCAAGTAGCTACAGTTCGAGAAATGATAATAATGTTAACACTAGGCCTGAAGTGTAACACAGCGATACAACCGCAAAGGGAGGAGCACTTGATGAATGCATGCATGTCAAGTGATTGGGTTTCTGCTGTGCTATGCCCTTTATTTTCAGCACTCTCTTTTTCTTTCTCTCTCACTCTTGCCTTTTCTCTCTCTCTCTCTCTCTCTCTCTCTCTCTCTCTCTCTCTCTCTCTCTCTCTCCTCTCTCTCTCTCTCTCTCTCTCTCTCTCTCTCTCTCTCTCTCTCTCTCTCTCTCTCTCTCTCTCTCTCTCTTACTTTCTCTCTCTGTCCCTCTCTCCCCCTTTTATTTTCCCCTTATGTCTCTCTCTCTCACTCTCACTCTCGCCCTCTCTCTCACTCTCTGGCTCTCTCTCCCACACACACTGGGATGTGAGGTGGGAGTCGTGGGACAGCTCATGTCTGCCCTGTAGCTCTCTCTATCTCTCTCTCACACTCTCTCTATCTCTCTCTTTTATAGCCATGCAGTTCCACCACCCATTAATGTCTGCACCGCATCTGCCAACCGTTGAGGCATCGCATTTCTCCTCCACACACACACACCTCCCCCCAACACACCTCCCCTAACCAGCCACCCGTGGGTAGGAGATTCCATAAACCCGAGTGTGTCACCACCACCACCTACACTGCAACACTACATGCACGTGTACAATCGAGTTTAAAGTTCTGGATGCTGCAGTACTTCCTGTACAATTACCACATCTACCCATTCATTATTAAATCCGTCCACCCACTTAGAAAGCTAGGAGGAGTGCACTGCTGGGCCCCCAGTTGGCCTGACTAGCACCGGCCTTACGTCGTAGGGGAGACATACAGAGAGGCTCTCTGACTGTTCAGATATTAGATAACAAACTTTGCAGAACAAGAAGTTTCCTTTTCCGGCAGTAATAAGTGCAGGTCTACACAAGCTAGCTCCTTGAATTTCCTGTGGGACGGTTCATGGGAAATGATATGTTTTCTTGGAGGGTCGAGAGAGAGAGAGAGAGAGAGAGAGAGAGAGAGAGAGAGAGAGAGAGAGAGAGAGAGAGAGAGAGAGAGAGGAGAGAGAGAGAGAGGAGAGAGAGAGAGAGAGAGAGAGAGAGAGAGAGAGAGGAGAGAGAGAGAGAGAGAGAGAGAGAGAGAGAGAGAGAGAGAGAGAGAGAGAGAGAGAATTGACAGAGAAGGAGAAGGAGATGGATCGAGAGAAGCTCCCTGATTGAAGACTTCCCCCTCTCCCATAATCTGGTTAAAAGTCTCATTAAGCTCTCAGACCAATGGGTCGCCCACACTCAAACACACGTACAAATACACACACACACACAATGTGTGCGTGTGTTTGTATTTAGCAACTTTCCAGGCGTTCTATACTCTATGCTCCACAATTCCTTAGTGATCTTTGAAACTGTGTATAAGATGGGTATCGAGTTCTTTTTTGATATAGCACTGAATTGTTCAAGGTAAACCCACAGAAGGCTCCTTATTGAGCATCAAACATCATCAATAGGACTGTTGATGTAGTTACACTGAAATAGGAACACACTAAACTGACATTAATAAATAGTTGGTTTGAAATACAAGCCAATATTTGAACACTTACTTACATTTTAGTGTCCTGGCCATATCAACTCTAAGTATTTTTGTATAGTAGTATGTATAAAACATTATTGTTATGCTTTGTAAAGTAAAATACAGTTGGATTTAGGTCATGGTTTAGAGTTTCTCTCAGTCAGCTGCTACCTACTATCCAATTAGTTGAAAAAGGTGGAAAATGGTTTGCCTCCCCCCTCCATACACACACACACACACACACACACACACACACACACACACACACACACACACACACACACACACACACACACACACACACACACACACACACACACACACACTAAAACCCCACTCCTCAGGGACCTGGGAAGTCACAGTTTGTTCTTAGCTCTTAGCGCGGGTAATCAAGTCAAGGCACCATTAGCACCAGACCTGTTCGCCACTACAACACAAGCCACTCAGACGCCCCCCCCCCCCCCCCCCCCCTTTCACTGGAGTACAACCAAAACTGCACACATTTCAAGCCATAATATATAATGTGCTCACATATAACTTTTATGACCCATCACTGGGTCTTTTCGGAGACAAGGCCATTGTTGATAACTTATAGATCAGAAAATCAGAAAAGGATGGGGAGAGGTAATGTAGACTACTTTCTTTTTTTTTAAGCCAGGCTCCAGGCAGCCAGTGACACGCCCATATCGTCTAAGATACTTGAAATCTGAGTTCCAAGCACTACACTGAGCATATGGTATGCTGAGCATACTGCTACCTTGGTAATTGACTATGGGACTGCCATAAATCTTCATTGTCTGCTGGCTTATCCACAAAATCTTTAAGCCGGCCTGTGGATGTGTGTGCCTGTGGTGTAGAGTTACGAAATAACACAATTCCTGGCACTGAAACCAAGAAAATAGTCAAGGTAGAATGCAATACAACAATACAAGGCTGAGCCAAACACAAAGAAGAAGACAAAGAAGAAGCATGATTACAAAATATATAAAACATGAATTTGATCGAATCTAATTGCAGCCTTCGGAGACGAGGCCAATCATTTTACAGTGAAAAGAAATTGTCATGACAATAAGAGATCTGCGTGAGATGCGTTATGTCACCCTGTTCCAACCATACTGATGGCGCTTTCTTTTGTGTGTTTCATGACTGCTCCTCTGAGCAGTACATGGGCTGCATCGAGGTGCTGAAATCGATGCGCTCGCTGGACTTCAACACCCGGACTCAGGTGACGAGGTAAGCTGCACGGCTACAGCTCTCTCTCTATTAGGCTATGGTGCTGAATCAGCAGCATCTGATCCGATATGAGATGAGATGAAGCACCGTTTCAGCCGCCAATCTGCAAGCCAAATAGACTTTGTTATCCCACATCCCCACCAGAGAATACTTAATTTAGGAGATGGGGTTTTAGCCTTTCAGACAATTGTGTGGGCGAGGTCCGAGATGAGCCAAGCCCCCTTGCCTTCTCCGATGGGATTTTAACTTTCTGTCTGAAAGTCTTTGACATCTTTGGGAAAGGTTAATGAATGCATCACGGGATATTTCTATATTTCTTTGTTTGTATGTTAAATGGATTCGTGGCTTCAAATGTCACCAACTTTCCTAAATCAGATTTACTCTCAGAAATACACTAATGTATTCGAGTGTATGTATGATTGTGCATAATCATAAATGACTTCTGCCTTCCTGTATTCTGAGTGTATTTTTCTACGCTCCACGTGATGTTATTGTTATGAAAGGGCGGATACCCTGCCATCCCGCGGCCCTTTGGGAATGCTGTCCATGCTCATCTCTCTCTCTCTCTCTCTCTCTCTCTCTCTCTCTCTCCACTCTCTCCACTCTCTCCACTCTCCCCTTCTCATCGATTGGTGGTAATCTGAGCCCATGTGCCCCCAAAGATTTAAGTGGATGAAGACGGGGGGGGGGGGGGGGGGGGGAGGAATGGAGATCTATTATTGATGATGTCAGGCTAATGACAGCAGTAGGGCCTCGGTGTGGTCCTTAGGAACGCACGTTGGCGGATAATGTCTGGTGTGTGACTCGCAGACACAGCTCTTCAAAACAACAACACGAGAGAGAGAGAGAGAGAGAGATGGACGTCTTATTATTAGTAGCATATATATAGAGTATCTGCCAGTATTCCTGTAGTTTACTAGGAATTCGTAGTATTTGTATTGTGTCACTACGCCAGAACATTGAGAAGCAGCTTTTTACATGTTTGTGACATAGGTTGGACGTGCTTGGTTTATCAGAAGGATTACGCTTGTGCTTTTTTCGGCTGATATTCTGGGAGCTGAATCGGTTAGGTGTGGGTTTGAGATGATCATTGCTCTCCATAAATTCATCAATCTGGATATTTTTGGGTTCATTTCTCTCCCCTCCGAGTTGACGGAGGTCTGCACAGCGATACTCGGCCCGTTGAACCAGAGATCACACGACACCAGTCCTTCTGACGCTGAGGGCACCACGCCAGCAACTCTGAGGAAAACTGTTCCTCTGTGTTCATGATAAGTTCGTAAAATATCTCAGGGAAAATTACTTTGGTCGAAGTACATTTTAGAGCTAGATTTGCTGAAATAGATCTGGATCACAGCAACAAGTGATTTGTTTCCGAGTGTGTCTTCTATTGGCATTTGATTGTAAGAATCAACCTTAACTAGCAGTGGAACTGGTTTACTCCCAGCTGAAAGATTCTGGGTTTGAGCCCCATAGTATGTATATTTGTATGCATCCTTCAGCAGGGAGCATAACCTATATATCATGGATAGAATAAGCAGTGTTTTCCTTAAACGCCAAATGTAAGCCATTCTGTCGTTCTGGAGTGCTCGGCTCATTAAGGCAAAGAGAAGTGATGTAGGTTAGCATTTGGATTCTAGTCCAGGGCAGATGCTAGGATACAGGTTAGCAAAGTGAAACAACAACGACAACAACAACAGCAACAACGCATCGTCTGCTCCCACTGAGTCATCCACTGTGGTGTTAAACAAAACTAAATCCCAGTGAAGACCTTTAATTGAGACAGGGCCTGGGACTGCTTCTTAAATATTCACGAGCCACTTGATCGGGCCAGGCATGGTTTACGAATTTGACAAGTCTCTTGTGTCCTCCATTACCCCCCCCCCCCCCCCCTTACAATGGAAGGACCAAAAACTTGAGTCCTGAGGGCTCCACAGTTTACTGCTGTGCTCAGGACCCAATGGGTGTTTTTTATGCGGCTATTCCCAAGAGTCCAAATCCCACAGATTGAACAAAAATAACCAACAGCTGGACTATAACTGTGGGGTTAAGTAGTGCTCAGAGCACCAACAAATTTCAATAAAAGCACAGAAGGTTAACATAAGTAACAAAACAAGACGGATGCATTCTAGGAGAATCGTGTTATTGAGGAAATAGGTCTTTAGTTTTTCGAAATCGACTCATTGACTGTTGGCTGTACCAAAAACTCAGTGTGGTCTCTTTGAGTGTTGACTTCTCGAAAAACATTCCTCTGAACTCGGATGGATCGGGGATCTATGACCCTCGCATGCAGGGATGGAACAGAGGCCCCCTGTTCCTTGCTAGCTTATGCAACATGTTTATCCTACATGCGATGGCCCTGAGCGCTTGGAATCGCTCTTCAAATCGCTATTTGAAAACAAGTCTACGTCTGCCCTGATGCAGTGGAGGAGCGGTGTTTAAATATTCGTTACACATTGTCTAAACCGAAGGATCGATTACGGTACGATACATGTCGTCATTTGTAAACATTGGCACACTTTGAACTTTAACTCCCTCCGATGCCATTGGTCAGCTCTGCTGCCCGTCCATGGACGCCCACATGGAGGTACCCTAATTCCTGATCAGCAGGTTGGGTTTCTGTGGTGTTTATCTAACCTTTGACCTTTCTCCCCCCACCAGGGAAGCCATCAACAGGCTGTGCGAAGCTGTGCCTGGCGGTAAGGGAGCGTGGAGGAAGAAGGTCAGTCCTAAAGGGTAGCTCTTCTGGGCATGTGCAGATCAAACGGCATATGGGAATAGAATGGCAGTAGGGTTCGGTGTTAAATCAACACCGTAGAACCAATGATTGAATCTAATGGCCCTAAAATTGTCTGACAAAATGGGATGATTTTATAAATAAAAAAATATATAATTAGAGTCAATCTCTAATCTCTTGTGTGCTGGAATTCTGTTTGATCATTTATATGAATTCTTGCAACGTTTTGCAAATTCCTATTGTGTATCTTGTTGAAAAAGCGGATCTCTTATCTCGATTTGTACTATTTTTTATGCAGTCGCTGAACAAAGCTCTCCTGTCCATCATGGGGAAGAGTAACCTGCGCTTCGCAGGCATGAGTATTGCCGTCAACATCTCCATAGAAGGCCTCAGTCTGCTCATCCCCACCACACGACAGGTCAGACACCACTGTTTCAGATCATAAAGAGTGAATAACATTCACTAATAAGGGGTTTCCTGTCCCGGGTGCATTTATCATTGCACCCAGATCAGTTATCATTATTAACTGTACCGTGATTATATTCCATTCTTGTTGTGTGCTGAACCACCTTCCTTAAATCTCCCTTGGAGGGAATCCTTTTTTTAACTGAATGGCCTTTCTTATTTCTATCATTGTTGGTTTCCAGGTGATAGCACACCATCCGATGCAGTCCATCTCCTTTGCCTCTGGCGGAGACACGGTGAGTCCGGTGTCCCTCCCTCCTTGTCTTGTTGTCTCCAATATGCCCGGGCCTCTCTGGCAAGACTGGCAGATGGCGCTGGTCTGAACCACGGTGACCTGCGACCGAACCTCATGACCCAGGAATCAATGAGCGCTCTAACGTGATTACAGTGCTCTGAATGGCCCCGCTCATGAAGCATTTCCGTTTCCTTTTTTTTTTTGCGTTGCAGGACACACCGGACTATGTTGCATACGTGGCCAAAGACCCAGTCAATCAGCGAGGTATCTGGAACGTTCTCTTGTTGCTCAACAGCCGCCCACAGCCAGTTGTTTTTAGTTTGTTTAGTTAGTTTGACATCAGCACAGGGTCGTGGTGACACGGTGACACATGTTACCCCAGCTGTGGTGACTCACTGTCACTGGTTACTTGTTCTGTTGATATCGTGTTTCCAGATTTCTTTCGTCAATGATTTTGATGCATTCTCAGGCAATTCGATTTCATCTTTGCTGTGTGAATGTGTGAGTCGAATGTATGTTTCACCTATTTCTTTGAGCATGTCTAGTATTTTCTTGTTTATAGAAAATCAAGTCATTAACGTTTGCGATCGTTCATCAAAATTGATTTAAGAAAAAGTGTCCAAACCTTAAATGTAAAAGAAAATAAATAATGTCAGTAAAAGCCATGTGACTGTTCATCTGCGAACATCACAGCCAACTAATAAGACTTCAAACTTTGGTATTCAAACCCGCTGACCCCACTGTCTCTCCCTCCTCTCTCTCTCTCTCCCTCCCAGCGTGTCACATCCTGGAGTGCTCCGATGGTTTAGCCCAGAGTGTCATCAGTACCATCGGACAGGCCTTCGAGCTTCAGTTCAAACAGTACCTGCACAGCCCCCCTAAAACCATGGCCCCCTCGATGGAGAGGTGAGGAATCCCCCCCATCCACAGCTTCTGTGGACATGATGGGTTTCATCCACACAGTTCCTCCATATCCATGTAGTTGATCCATGTTAAGCACTTTATCCTTCTATCTCCTCTATATTTTGAGGCATAGGCTTTTTTGTTGAATGTTACTTCCAGATTCGGATGCTCCTGGTCTTCTTAAGAATACAATATAAAGTCACTGTAACAGAGGAATTCATCGATCGTAATATCCCATCCTACTTCATAGGATTTGTCTGTAGATTCACACACCATGGGATGAGGACAATTTTTGCTGAGTTGAACAAAATTGCAGCGTTGCATTTTCCTTCACCGATACAAACCTGATACAAACCTCTCTGATTTCTCTGCCGCCCATGTGAGGGAAACACGAACCCTCATCTCCGACTGTCACAAAATCCATCTTTCAATCCGATTGCTATAAATATTAGAAGAGTTTTTATCCTGCAGCTTGTGGCTCCGCCCCTTGTTTATTCTGCTTGCGTCGGGTTTCAACTGCCCCGGCCCCAACGATAACCTCAGAGTGTGTTGATGTATGTACAGACCACAGCGTATGTATTACATGTTTGGGGACAGCATCCCAGACCTCAGACCACAGTTTTGTTTGCAACATGACTGCTATTTAATCTATTATAGGACTTAAATATATATACCTAATATATTACTTACCTATATAGATCAAATAGCAGTGTGATTCGCCCACATAGGGGGGGTTTCGGGGTGGGAAAAAGGGGACAAGAATGAAGGAAATTATAGTGTAAAATAATCCCTCATGGATAGTGCGCATTATTCTTCATTATTCTTCAAACTTTTGTTAGTGGAGTACATTTACATAGAAAAGTTTAATAGCGCAGTTTTAAACGTGATGACAGTTGCATAGTGACAAAGAGGGCGTAACGCGACAATCCTTTTTCCACCGTTCATCATATATCCGCCAGTGGTTCAACATGGACCTTGGGTTTGTCTCCGTGTTCCCCGCCCCAGGACCCACCGGCTGGAGGAGCCCTCCTGGGGAGAGGAGGACGACTCCTCGGAGCACGACTACTACAACAGCATCCCCGGGAAGGAGCCTCCGCTGGGGGGCGTGGTGGACTCCCGGCTCCGGCCCAGCACCTCACTCATTGGCCACATCCACACCCAGCCCCAGAGCAAGGCAGCCAATCAGGTAGGCTCAGGTCAAGCCCAATGTCCTTCGGGAAGCAAGCCTTGACCACGGTCTCACAACAGGATTACCCTGACATTGAGAGACCTCAGAGGGGAGATATACCCTAAGAAGGAGCACAGAAGCGGGATCGTACAGGGAGGGTGGTGCACTTATAATAATTATGATAATTCATTGCATTTATATAGCATCATCATTTTTCAAGGTACCCAAGCGTTTTACATAGTGACTGTGTGTGTGTGTGTGTGTGTGTGTGTGTGTGTGTGTGTGTGTGTGTGTGTGTGTGTGTGTGTGTGTGTGTGTGTGTGTGTGTGTGTGTGTGTGTGTGTTAGGGGGGTTATGATCCTCATCAAATTTCAGTGGAGGATGAGTTGGTGTCTAGTAGGTGCCTTATGAACAGACATATAATGGTAGCAAAAAATAAAGCGGAATTAAAGACTAGAATAATAATCGATTATTAAATAAACTCCACAAATTATACACTGTATATATTTAAAGTAACACTCGGTAAAATGACAAAGGTCTCCTTTTTATTTGTGAATCAAGAATTTAGAAGGACTTCATATTTCAATATGTATCCCATGCATAGCTTCAGCTGATGCTATCTGATTGTTGCTGAGGTTTTCCAGTAATACGTGATGTTAGAGGCTAACAAATGAGGCTGGATATGTGTACATTTAGTCTAATTCAGCATTACCGGTCAGACAGACCCACCCAGCAACGGGATGTGAATGTTAAAACATCTAAGGCAACTAATGACATTTCATGCTTCCTCTCGCAGTAATGTTTACATGGGAATCGAGAGGCATATTACCGTATACACTCTGACTCTAAAAGGCCCTGGCTCGTCCTGAATGATCCTGAATAATGGGGCCCTGCCGTAATAGAGAGATGAAGATATGATTACATCAGCAGAACAGACCTCTCTGTTGCTGGATAGATACGGAGAGCCCACCCAATGCTTACTGCAACACACACACAACATAATACGAGTGTCTTTGGTTCAAATAAGTAGTGCTTCAGAAACGTAAGGTGGGGAACACTTTGCACAAGATTTAAATATGCATCATGGTCTGTGTTGTTTATTGGTTTGTAGCTGTGCTCATCCGGGAGGAGAGACCCAGGGTCCTTTGCTGCAGGACAGCTGTGCTACGAGCTGCACTGGGACACTGAAGCCAGCAATAGCTCAGGTAAGCCCCCTGGTGGCCATATGGATGTATCGCAGCCACTAAGAACATATTGCAATAAATCCTTAATTCATCATCTTAATTCCGGGAGTAAGTCTGAATCCTTAATGTATTTGTTATGAAACCACCGTCACTGTTTAAAAAGTCCACCATTCTCTGCAAAAAATGAGTTTAGCCACTTCAGAGGGAGCCAGAAAAGCAAAGCTAAATCCTACTTTCCATACTCTGTATGGAATACTCCCTACTCCATTCTCTGTCCCTTTGGTCATGCAGCAACACAACAACTAACATGCACACACCAATATACAGTGTTCCATTAAAGACTGGACTCGAATACAATGTCTTCTGTGCTTTCTCGTACCACATTAGACGGTTACCTGTGCGCCGACGGCCAGTCGTCCAGCAGCAGGGACTATGAGGAGCACCTGTACGTTAACACTCAGACTCTGGACGGCATGGACGCTCTCACCCAGGGACCCAACGGACACAAGGGCCCTGACAGTCCTCAGAAAGACATATTTGACATGCGTAAGTCCTATTCACGTGCGACTCGTTTTCTTGAGATCCTTGAGATACAAACACAGCTTGTGTTTGTGTATTATCAATTTAACCAAAACCTTTTATGAAAATAAATCTGTACACGTTGGATGAGAATTGAAAAAATTCTGTTATGATATTAAGTATTACTACAAAATATGAACTTCATAAATCATCATTCGATACAGGGAAACTCGTGCTTGGAACCGACAGCAGTATATTGTTTCTCTTTTTTCTGAAAAATGTATGTAAGTCGCTTTGGATAAAAGCTTCTGCTAAATGCCCTAAATGTAAATTTACATGTGCGGAATCACATCCAAACAGGAAGAATATATTCCTAACATGTTTCCCTTCCTCATTGGCAAGAAACTGTAACAAGCTTAGCTGAAATGAAAGCTAACGGGGCTTCTACTTTGGTTAGCACCGGTTCTCAGTGATCCATTGTGTAGGAGGTCCAGTCCTCTGAAGGTAACCCCTCTCTCTGTTGCGGACGGTGGGCGACAGGACCCTTCGAAGACGCCCTGAAGCTCCACGAGGCCAGCGGCGGAGGAGGTGCCGCCGGGTCCGTCGGAGGAGGAGCAGCAGGAGGAGCAGGAGGAGGAGGAGTGGGCGTGGTGGTCCTAGAGGACCAGTGGCCCAGCCCGCCGCGCCGCCGCGCCCCCGTTGCCCCCACTGAGGAGCAGCTCCGCAGGGAGTCCTGGTACCACGGGCGCATGAGCCGGCGGGACGCCGAGAAGGTCCTGATGCGGGACGGGGATTTCCTGGTCCGGGAGAGCACCACCAACCCGGGCCAGTACGTCCTGACGGGCATGCACTGCGGGCTGCCCAAGCACCTGCTGCTGGTGGACCCCGAGGGCGTGGTGAGTGCTGCTCAGCCTGGGAGGAAGTGAGGCGTCCACCAATTAGCAAAGGCCACGGCTCAGGGTGGCTTCATATGAGGCAAATCCATAATCTGATCTAATAATAATTTATGTACACATAAAAAAATATATATATATTTTTATGATAATAATATTAACAACTATTTTTACCTGGAGTGGAACCATGGACAAATGAAGGATTGAATCAAGTATTACTATTTATTATTATGCGTTCCCTGCCTATGTAAAGCACTCCGAATTACCTTTGTGTTTGATCGGTCCAAAACGTGCATTGACGGGAAATTACTGAAAGTTTCTTTAGAAATGATGATGAGAGATAATTATTATTGAAGATATCATTTCAATAATTGATTCAACACATAATAACACTCTGTGAGAGTGGTATTCAATGAAGGAACAGCAATCGAGACCGTGGTTCCAAAGTGAAATCTTTCATTCATGTCATTTCCAGTCCCACCACCACCACAACAACAACAACAACAAAAGCAAGGTCCCATCTCCGATCGCCTGATGTCTTCCTTGTGCTCCCCCTCCACGCAGGTCCGGACCAAAGACATGTTATTCGAGAGCATCAGCCACCTGATCTCGTACCATTTGAAGTATGAGCTTCCCATTGTGGCTGCGGAGAGCGAGCTTCACCTCCAGCAGGTGGTCCGCCGGAAACAGTGACCCCGCCCAAAATGGGCCCCCGGGGGCCAGTTGGGAGAGCCCTGCGTTGAGCGGTAGGCACCTGGCATGTGGCCGTGTTAGAGGTTAAGTGAGTCAGTAAGATCCCCATGGTTTGAGTCAATCTATATACTGTCTGGCCCGGAGGGGGTTTAAGTAGGGTGGGGTTGGCAACCCGTCTTCTGTGTTGAAGCTGAAATACCCGGGCCAAACCCTAGATGCTTTTTTGTTTGGAGATAAAAGCTACAGCATTTAATAAGCCTTGGCTGACGTTGAGATTCCTGTAATCCTTCAAGTTCTGGGGACACTTACTGCTTAAATTTGTTGGATTCGTAAAACTGTTAAATGGAATGAAAATGTTTCATTTGTTATTGACGCATAAACGATGATGATGAAGTATAAGTGTCACATTATTAATTGAGCTTTCAAATGATCTCTTCTTGCAGGATCCAGAGGTCAAACTTCTCAGAAGCTGAGGTCAGACGCTGAACACGGTAAGGAAAGAGGGGACCTAACCCCATCCTTTTCCCCCACGGACGTCCCAGGATAACAGAGAGGGTCGTGGCTCTCACATTCTACTCTCCCTCCTGACTTAGTAGCGTTATCAACTGTTGACAATTTGAGTTGCCCACAGCCTCCAGCATGCTGTCTTTAAGCTAGCCTACCTCTGTTTGGGAGAACACCACAAGTCAGCCCAATCGCAGGCATGCGATCGCTTGCCAACTGATGTCCGATGTCCGATGCTGTTTCAGTGACGACAAGCTCTTTGCAAAGAGAGCATGGGTCACACTCTTTGCAGTCCAGGGAGTCACGCAGAAGAGTCTGGGGTCAGAGATGGAAGCCATAAGCCGTTAACATTACCACTGAAAAACTCTCAAAGAAATTCAAAAGGATGGATTCCACTTTACAACACAATCAATGTCTGGTCAAGCTACGCGGTTGACCAGCAGCTACATCAAAGAAGAGTATGGTTCATGGAAATATATATATATTGTTTCATACCTGTCTCCGAAGGCACAATTGATAGGGATACAATGAGGAGGATGCGAGACTTTTCCACCTTTAACATTAGCCATGAACTGACAGCATGTCCCCTTTATCATTTCTCCCTCATAATCTCAGGATACAATTATTATGCAGTCTTTTAACAGAGAAACACATTTTAACAGAATACATTTTTGCAAAACATTTATTATTTGTATTTTGAATTGCTGGAATTTTATTTGGGTAGTTTAAAACCTTCAACGTTGTGGGAATTCATTTTGGGCAATTTCACCTGGTAATACGGTACATGTCAAGAGTCAACAGATGGCCCATTCTGTCATGCTTTGAACGCCAGCTCTTGCAAGAGTTCCTACATACAGACAATTGTTACCCAGACGGTAATCCAGTCACTACCCTACTCAACGGTAACTTTACTATACTGTACGTGTGGTAGGTAATGGAAAGTCAATGTGGGCTGAAAGGGAGGGATATCCAATCCGATATCTCCCTTTGTGGTAGGCTGTCCACCTGATGTTTAAAGCCTTGAATGCAGTCTGCGTCATCACGTGTCCTGATATCACTTTGTGTGCTGTTGTTTGTACAATCTGGGCTAATCTGAAACGCCTGTGTATTGTAATGAAAGATCACTGAGATTGTGTTTCTTGGTCAAGTGAGAGAACCTCTATGCTACAGTAACACACTACTATACTTTCATACACAGCACATGTCTACGTGTCTTCAGTCTTTTGATGTTTAGTGCCTTAATGACTACAGAGACGGGCAGGTGCTGCCTGCTTCTACCACTAGGGGGTGACAACGAGCTGTGTACATATTTTAGTTTTGGTACTCTTCCTTCGTTTCACTAGTTTTTGTTGCCATGCCAATGAATGTGTTCAGGATGACTAAGCACCTATACGTGATATAAGCTGCTCTGGTTTTTTGAGTACGAATAACATTTAATATATAGTTGTTTTATTGTACAAGTGTCCTAGACTGAATATGCTTTCGTAAAATATCTATGTAAAACTATTATTTTAGTTTTTTTGTAAGACATTATATCCTGTGTCCAGACTTCACCAAATGTTTCAATGATCTGTTTGTATTAGTTCTGAGTTCTACTGGGGCCTCTATGTGTAGATTAGGCTGAATGGGTTTGCATTTGGATTCATCTGTCTTGAATAAATTCTCAGCTCTTCAGCCCTACAGTCCCCAGAACTACAGATCAGGCCTAAAAACCAGTTAGTAGAAAAACAAGGAGCCGAGATATTGTGTAAGTTACACATTTTCCTTTCTGTTGCACCTATTTGGTTTTCCCCGGAAGCTTTCTGTCACTGATCATTTCCATTATCAACTGTGATGTTTTGTCAATAAAGTGAAATGCATCGTTTAGTTTGGCGTAATCTGTAGTCCAAAGCTCTTAATGCAGCTCAGTCCAGCTCAGCAGACTAGTTTTCCTCCCACACATACACACCACTTTAAAGTGGATAAACCATTGATAGAAAATATTTTGGCTCAGCATTTTGCATTAGTGCAACAGTGTAAAAAAAGAGACCGAATTTATTCTGATAGTTTTTTTTATTATAACAACATTGTAGAAAAAGTTTTCCTATTACACAATGAATACCTTCGCTATTTATCTACGAATAATCAATCAAATGTCATCGTTCTTTCACCAGGAACAACATACATTCGCCCCAAAGGCACTTTGTAATCGTATTGCTTCACCTTGTCTTGTATTCCCTCTGTCCTGGTTAAGGTTCAGGGATTGTTTTTTAAATCATTGCATTGTGCGTTACTTTAACCAAGGCATGCAGATACAGGACACGGGGGTTTGGTTGGGCGTTTCTCTATGTATCTAGTCGTCTAGTGGTCGTCTCCTGGGGGATGATAGATGGGACCCCACACTGAAAGCTCCAGTGTGGGGTGGTGGTGGTGGTGGGTCAGGGTCAGTGACCCTGCTCCTTGTGTGTCATCTTCAGGATCTGGAGGAGTAAGCTCTGCACGTCCTCGTCCATGCGCCCCTGTGGAGCACACACACATTGGTGTGTGTGTGTGTGTGTGTGTTTCTGTGTGTCTGTGTGTTTGTGTGGGTGTATGCCAGGGGTCATCAACCTTTTTGAACCTGAGAGCTACTTCATGGGCACTGAGTCTTACGAAGGGCACCCAGTTCTATACACTCCTCTTAAATAACAAATTTGCTCAGTTTGCCTTTAGTTATATATTACTATTAATGATTAATGATACTCATCTATGTGAAGACATGTTAATTAATTAAGTGTGTGTGTGTGTGTGTGTGTGTGTGTGTGTGTGTGTGTGTGTGTGTGTGTGTCTGTGTGTGTGTGTGTGTGTGTGTGTTTTCATGTGACTCACCTGCACAGCTGACAGTAAATGGGAACGGTATACTGCAACCACCTGCTTGTGTCTTCTCTCCCAATCCTGCAGACAAGTTGTATTCATGCATCAGTAAAATGTTCCTGGTCCAGTTTCTTCTGAATCTACGTCACCTCACGTGCTCCATTGATCCACTTGGATCAAATATTTTAGGTTGACCGGAGATCTCAAACTGTTTGCACACGCGTTCTTCATCGGTTACCTGGAGCTGTTGTGTGAGTATGGCCACTCTGTTCTGCAGCGCCACCTGTTGCCCGGGATTGTTATGATGAGCGGGCGAGAGGTTAGAGGGAGAGGGGGAGGAGGAGCAGGAGGAGGAGATGCCTAGAGGAGGAGACAGGGCTCCCAGCGCCTCCTTCAGGCGAAACACCTCCTTGGACAAGTCGGTGATCTGCACGAGGAGCAAAAGTTCCCGTTTATCGAATAGAATCGACTCTGCAGTTTTCTCCCTCCGTTCCTCTCTTTCTGACCTCCACCCCTTTCCCAACCTCCACCCACCTTGCGGTCCTTCTCCTTGACCTGGCCCTGGGACTCCTGGATGTTTTTGTGGAGCTCCTGGACGTGGCTGGACTGGGCCTGCAGGTCGCTCATCTGTTTCTGCACCGTGGCCAGCTGGGCCTCAGCCACCTGCCGCTCGCTCTTGTTGAACAGCGCGTCCCTCTGGACCTGGAACACCTGGACCAGTGACAGAACAACCCCCCCCGCTGGTAACTGACACCTGGACAAGTGACAGAACAACCCCCCACGCTGGTAACTGACACCTGGACAAGTGACAGAACAACCCCCCACGCTGGTAACTGACACCTGGACAAGTGACAGAACAACCCTCCAATGGTAACTGACACCTGGACAAGCGACAGAACAACCCCCCCGCTGGTAACTGACACCTGGACCAGCAACAGAACAACCCTCCAATGGTAACTGACCCCTGAACACCTGGACCAGCCTTACAACAACTCACCCATACACTGGTAACTGACACCTGAACACAGCTGGTTGATCAGACGGTGATAACTATGTCGATTTCTTAATGGTGAACGGCTAAATGAATCTATAGCTTGCATCTTAATCCAACCACCTAATTAATCCAAGGACCTAAATGAAGGCTAGGATAGGCGACAGGACAGCGTAGTGGTAAGGGTATAGCATGACTTCCTCCGGAAAGGTACCACATTTGTTCCCCATTGTCCAGAGCAAACCTGTAAGGATTCCATGAGCAAGATGACATAACCCCTACCCGCTCCATAGTGATTAGAAAATACAAGTGAAATGACGAAATAGTAAACGGGACGCTATGGCATCTCAAAATACGGTGGCGGGTCACATTGGACCTAGAAGGAATCACCTTTCAATGTAAACAAAAGCCTGGTTAAAGTGCAATCAACAAAGTGCAATGTTGAGGTTCTCCAGTGACCCTATTGTTTGGTTCAGAGGGGTGGGGGGTAGGACTGGCGGCCATGTTGTCACTACGTTATTGTGAATGCATATCAATACGATCATGCTTCAGCGGTCAGAAACAGATGAGTTTGGATGGCAGGAAGGTATAGAATAGAGAAAGTAATCCAGGTATGAATAATGCAGGAGGAGAAATGGGAGCTTGGTGCAGAAAGACTCTTTGAGGGGTAATGGATGATGCCACATGAAAATGGAAAGTATAATAGCCTTCCTAAAACAAACACATGCATATGTATGTGGGCAAGCACACGCAGGCACGCAAGGAGACGCGCACACACAAACACACAATGGCATGAACATGCACTCGCACACACACAAAAACACACATACACGGCACACTGGTACGAACAAACATACACACACAGAAACATACACAGGCCAACAAAAAACACACAACATACACCATGTGCCAGATAATACACATCACAGACACACACACACACAAACAGGAGCCAGATAACACACACACACACACACACACACACACACACACAGGAGCCAGATAATACACACACACACAGACACACGCACACACACACACACACACACACACACAGGAGCCAGATAATACACACACACACACACACACAGGAGCCATATAATACACACACACACACACACACACATGCACACACCAAAGAAACCACACACACAGCCCAAACACACACACACACACACCACGCCCCCCCCCCCCCCCCCAGCGGGTGACGGACCTCGGTGCAGGTCTTCTCGTGCTTGCGCGTGAGCTCGTTGAAGCGGGCGGTCAGGGAGTTGATGTCGGCCTGCAGGGCGAGGCGCTGGGCCTCGTGCTGCTCCTTGGAGATCAGGCCCTGCTCGGCCGCCTTCTGGCCCTTCAGCTCCCTCAGCTCCATGTCCTTCTCACTCAGAGCCTCCCGCGCCGCGGCCGCAGCCTGCTCACTGGCCAGCAGGTTGCGCTGGAGCTCCGCCTGGTGGTCGGAGAGACACTGAGTTAACCGGGGTGTGAATCTTTTTTTCACTTTTTCCCGTTTTCAGTTTTCTCTCCTTTAGATCGTGTTTCAGATTAGCGACCCAGCTATTTTATGAATCTAAAGTCGATTAAATATTAAAAATATCAGAAATAAGATTATAAATAATAAGGAATAATGTCATTACTAATACTGTCATTTCAATAACTAACGT
Source organism: Gadus chalcogrammus (assembly GCF_026213295.1). Classification (NCBI taxonomy): domain Eukaryota; kingdom Metazoa; phylum Chordata; class Actinopteri; order Gadiformes; family Gadidae; genus Gadus; species Gadus chalcogrammus. The sequence goes on from NC_079423.1 coordinate 27,400,272, forward strand.
CAGAAATGTCATTACAATAACTATTTAGACTTTAATCCAAAGCGATTACAGTATACGGATGTGAGTTGGAAGCAGTTAGAATTTTGGATGCTTCCAACAAGAACCTCTGGGCTGGGAGTCACCCGAAACCACTAGAATATCCGCTGTACCAGCAGTAATACGATTGGTTGACATCCCAACCATCCCAGCCATCTGACATTACACATGTTAACGAGCACACCGCTGTTGTCAACTCAATAACAGTGTTGTCCCCAATCACATGACTAATGACATTACCTATCTGACCTGTGCTACAGATCCCCTTAAAGGTGACAGATATTATACCACCAGGTGTGATTGTAAAAAGCCATTACAACCAGTTTGGAAAACCTGTGGGCGTGTCCACCTAGATCTTTGACGGATAGATGAGCAACGTTTGCCACAGTCCACCGGGTAGGCTGGTTGACTGATCTACCCAGCACACATCTAGGCGGACACGCCCTCTTGTGATGTCAGAAGAGGCTGGTGTTCCAAACGGTTTGTAATGGCCAATCACACGCACACCTGGTGGTCCAATACGTCCCCTTTAACACGCGTTAGCTCAAAGTCGCGGAGGGGGGGGGGGCTGACCTGGGCGGTCTGGTGCTTCTCCTTGGGGACCGCGTCCTGCAGTCCCTGGAGCTGGCCCTCCAGCTGGGCCATGCGCTCCCCGTCCCGCCCCCTCTGGGCCTTCTCCCCCTGCAGCTCCCGCAGGCTCTGGGCCAGCTGCTCCGACACGGCCGACAGCGCCTCATTGTGTTTGGAGAGGGCCAGCGCGGCGTCCGGGGAGGCCTGCAGTGCCTCCTGGGCCCGGCCCTCGCGCTCGGCACACAGGCAGTCCAGCGCCTGGGCCGCCTCCTGCCGCGCCACCTCCAGCTCCTCCCGCACCGACGCCAGGGTCCGCCGGCCCGGCTCTGATGGGGCGGGGGGGGTGGGGGGGGGGGTGGAGCACACAGACAGGGTCACGGGGCGGTTCACAGGAGAACTGACGTTGTTCGCACGTTCACAATTTGAACGTGCCAGGAACGTGTTGACAGGAAGTCGCTCTCTTGGTCAGGAAGTCACTATGAATTATTACTGTCATAGAAGTATTATGATCACTTTTATGCTGTCCTCCGTCTAAAAACAAAGAGTTCCGTAACAACAGAAATTAGTATATTGTGACTATGGCAATAGACGATACAATTACATCAACAGTAGTCTTTAAAGGGTATTTTCAGAAGCAGAAGGGCTTTAACAACACTTGAACCACACCGGCCCCAAACCTGCTACCACGGCAATGACGGACACCAGACAGCCGCAACAGATTGCATTCAAACACCGACAACGACACAAACGCAAACACCCACCGGACGCGATGGACGGCTCCGAGCCCTCGGAGCGCTCCTCGTCGTCCTCTTCCTCCTCCTCCTCCTCCTCCTCCTCCCCGCGGTGCGGGGACGGACGGAGCCTCTCAAGCTCCAGCAGCGCCGTGTTGAGCCTCATGGCCACCTCGGCCCTCTCCCGGGCCAGCTGCTCGCACTGCACGCCCAGGTTCACCTGCACCTCCTCCAGCTCCGAGCGCGGCACGCTGCGCCTCAGCTGGCCCTCCAGCTCGCCCAGGCGCCCCTGCAGCCGCCGCACCAGCTCCCCGTCCCCGCCGCCACCGCCGCCGCCGCCGCCGCCGCCGCCGCCCCTATCCTCCCGCCCGGACGCCCTGCTCTCCGCCAGCTCCGCCTCCAGACGGCTCACCGTGTCCCTGAGCTGCCGCGCCTCCGTCTCGTCCCCGTCTCCGTCTCCTCTGTCGCCCGTGGACCCCCGCTCCGCCACAGCGGCCTGGAGCTCCTCGACTTTGGCCCTCAGCTGTTGGATGGTGTCACTGTCCTGGCTCGCCCCGCCCCCCTCCCCCCGCCCGCTGTTGGCCAGCGCCGCCTCCAGCTCCCTCACCCTCGCTCTCAGCTGCTGCGTCTCCTCCTGGCCAGCCCCCCCCACCACCTCCTCCTGCTCGGTGGTGGAGCTTGTGGGCCCCTCCACAGAGAAGACCCCCAGCTCCATCTGCTCCTTGAGCTCCTCCACCTCCGCCCTGGAGGAGGTCAGCTGCTGCTCCAGCTCCTCCACCTTCGCCCTCAGGGCTTGGGCGCCCTCCCCCTCCAGACCTCCCTTCTGGGCCTCCTTATCCTGCCTGACAAACAACAACCCACGAGGGCTTTCATCACTATCGATTAATGGATGTGTCTATTTGTCATACTGGCACAGGTTACCTTTAATAGAAGATGATAGTAATTATATTGGTCAGATAGGTCCAAAATATTGATCTATTTACTGTATTCCCTCTTATTAATGTCAGCTCTAATTTAATAGACAATTTTTTGATTGTAGCTTTTCCAAATAGTAAGAGAGTTCCCTTACGACTCTTCTGAATTGCTGGAGGCCTCTTGAGAAGCCTGGGCCTCGGATAAGCGATCCTGCAGGGACTCCAGCTCTTTCCTCAGGGTCTCATACCGGACCAACGGCACAAAGTCTGGGCTGGAGCTTTGCATGTCTGTATCGTCTTTCTCAAACATCTCAAGCATCTAAAAGAAACATGGCAAAACAGGCTTTATTTTGGCAGAGTTGAGTAGAAGCAAAATTTGGTTTAGAGGACACAATGACCCGAAACTTGCCTAAACACATCTCAATAAGGGAAGGACAGAAAATTGGTTTTGAGTGTGTGTGTGTGTGTCTGTGTGTCTGTGTGTGTGTGTGTGTGTGTGTGCGTGCGTGCGTGTGAATGCGTGTGTATGTATGGTAGGAACACGTTGGTGGTCAGCGTGTGTGACCTCACCTGGACCTTCAGAAGGAGCTCCGAGTTCTGCGAGGTGAGCTCGGCGATCTGCCGGTGCAGCTGGGCCACGGAGCCTCGCTCCCTGGGGACCGGAGAGGAGCCGGCCGGGTCGCCCCCCCCCGCACCCAGGGGGCAGGCCTCGTCTGGGGCAGGAGACGCTCTGGAGCGCCTGGAGAGCAGCTTCTCTGCGGACGGGATACCCAATAGAGTGAAGCAACCATTCAACAGGACATAGAGGAGCAGATAGTACAGGACATCATTTGGTGTCTCCGTTGTTTCTCAACTGGTATTGTGCTAGATTGACGTTGGTATGGTATTGATATTGTCACCATGGTGATACATAGAGTTGTATTAAAGGTGTAATTCCGGTTCAAAAGTATACATGTGTATTTTAGCATATGCATATAAATCAAAGAATCCAATCACATTCTTAACCATGTAATTTAAATAATTTCAGTCATTTTGAAAATAGTTCCATAAGCTCCAACATTCTTTGATAGCGCAGAATCCACAACTTGCAGACAGCAAACCAACATAAGTTGCTTCCCTCCTGTTACATCTCCCACAGCCGCGTGGGACCTCTCTACCTGGGAAGTCCAGCATTTCATCCAGGTCCTCAGAGTCGCTGGGTCCAAAGCTGTGGGCCCTCCTCGCCACCTCCAGCTCCCCCCGGAGCGTGTCCCTCTCTGCCTCCGCCTGCACCAGCTTCTCCTTCAGCTGGGACAACTACAGGGCAGCAGCACGCACACACACACACACACACACACACACACACACACACACACACACACACACACACACACACACACACACACACACACACACACACCGCACACACACACACACACACATAGACACACCGCACACACACACACACACACACACGCACACAAACACACAGAGACACACCGCACACACACACACACACACACACACACACACACACACACTTAAATGCTGCACAGTCTGCGGTAGTCTATTCATGGGTTTGGCAACCCACGTCACGTTGGGCCTTGGGGGGGGGGGTTTGCTGAGAAAGTCTTCGGGGTGCAGTACCTCCTCCACAGCAGAGATGGCGCTCTGCTGCTGCTGTTCCAGGCCTTTGATCTTCTGAAGCAGCCGGCCTCTCTCCAGACGTAGCCGCCGGATCTCCTCAAACACTTCCTCGTCCTCTGTCTGGTACGAGACGCACACGGTCGGGTGAACACGCACACTCACTCACACTCACACACAGACACACACACACACACACACACACACACACACACACACACACACACACACACACACACACACACACACACACACACACACACACACGTGTATGCACACACAGATAGCCACAGGGCCGACTATGTGGTGATGGGACAGTCACAGATCGATAAACAAACAAGCAAAAAGCCAAATCAAATCAAATATGGTCGCTAAAACCAAGGGCAGAGACTTACAAGGTTGGCCTGAGCAGGTCGCTCTGTACCTGGGGACGGGGGGGCGGGAGAGGGGCTTCGAGGCTGGGGGTCGGGGGTCAGAGCGGGGGAGGGAGGACACTGAGACTCTGGAGGGAGGGACAAGCCCTGGATTTCGGGGAGGTCCATGAAAGGGAAACACAATTATCTCAATACAACAGAATACATATGCATGCACAATTTGGTCAGCAACACCCCTCATAACTCATGACGGTCATCACGACGTGATCCAGGGCCACAATGAAACGAACGAGGGGAAAACCAAAATGCATAACACATGAAACATGTCTTTTGTTTTCTCCCATTGCAGGAGCGAGTAAGCCATGCATACGAGCTCTGATTCTCACATGGGGGACGTGTACCTGGAGGGGTGATCGCGGTGGTGGGGGGGCTTTCCGCTTGCGGGTGGTGGTGCCACCTGTCACGACGGGCAGGGCAGGGGGCTGGTGATGGGGGGGGGGGGGGGGGGGGGCAAGCGAGGAGAAGTCAGGCTCAAACAAACACGAACAAAAAAGGAGAAGGAGGCCATCACAAGGCGAAGGGAGAGCAACTGCCAAGTATCAAAGGAAAGCAGACGCAATGGTAACAACTTGGCGCTCATGGTGTTAGCATGTCGGTACAACGTGACAGCGTTGTGGTGGTGGTGTATGGGTGAAGCCATGTTGTGGTGGTGGTCGCTATGGTGATGCGTTACCTCGTCACCAGCTCCCTCAGCCACTGGGCAAGCATGGAGGAAAAAGCACAGGACTTAAACCTATATAGGACACGGAATGTAAGTAGACAAACGCACACACACGCGCGCACGCACATGCACACACACACATGCATACATGCACTCACACACACATACGCATGCACAGACCTGGTCTTAGTGGTCTAGCTCTTCTCCTTTCCATATAACTCCTTCACCCTCCCCCCACCCCCCCACACCTTTGTGCCTCATGCAGTAAACTAGCTGTGGTTTTGCCAATTTCTCTCTCTCTCTCTCTCTCTCTCTCTCTCTCTCTCTCTCTCTCTCTCTCTCTCTCTCTCTCTCTCTCTCTCTCTCTCTCTCTCTCTCTCTCTCTCTCTCTCTCTCTCTCTCTCTCTCTCTCTCTCTCTCTCTCTCTCTCTCTCTCTCTCTCTCTCTCTCTCTCTCTCTCTCTCTCTCTGGTCCCACATCTGGGTCGCATGAATCAGTAAAGACTGTTTGAAGTTAAAGAAGGCATTTTTTTAGGACGGGGGGGGGGGGGGGCGGGTTCTGTTAAACAACAGCCCTTCCACTCCCCTCCACAGCTGTTGCCTTGATCTACTTCCTGAGATTACACTCACTTCCTGGGCAGGTGGGGGGAGGCACTGAGACCACAGACACAGACTCCAGAACAGCAGAACGTCAGACACCAGACCCAAATCTGGGCCTGACTGGCAGACACAAAGGGGTCTGAACCACAGGGGGGATCTGAGAGTCAGAGTGTCGATTGCGTGCACCTGAATATGCTCCTCTCATTAACACAGTCATCGTTGGACTTATGAATATTAATTATGTAGCAACTACGTGGAATAGAGATGATGCAGTAAGGGCAAAAAGGAAGTTTGCACAGTGAATGGAAAGACCTTCAAAGATGTTCAAAGTGCTGATTGCAACGGCCTTAGGCCGTCACCTAGATCTGCCTGATTAAAATAGGTTCCTACTGCCTCAAAGGCACCAGTTCATTTCCATTGAGAGGGGCGAGAATTTTATATTTTGTTCATATTTGTGAAAGGTAAGCCAAAAAGATAAACCTGGAGGAGCTCCGTTCTGCAGTAGGTGTGTGATGCGCTGGTTGCCCGTGGTTACGCCATAGTGGGCGGCGTCGTGTCCCAGGGCGTCGATGAGCTGTGTGTTGGCCCCGCCCCTCAGCAGAGCCGCCACCGTCTCCACGCTGTCGCTCTCACAGGCCAGCATCAGGGCCGACCTGGGACAGAAACGTTCAGAGACAAGACACAGGGTGCCCAACATCAAGACAATCAGTTCCTCTGAGTGAGGGTTGTGTACTGCAAGGGTGTGGAGTTCACAAATTGTTGGGTGGATTTAGTGAGCGGATTCTTATTAAAAAGAATTAAAAAGATCTACATTTACTTGAAAAACTACTCTTAGGTTATCCTAGCGGCAGGGCTTCTGGGATCCACAAAGAGGATGGATTCCCACACAGGGGAAGTCCTCAGACTTGAAGACAAGCTCAGAGTACGGGCCGGGAAACCTCTTCAGCAGGACTCAGAAGGATTGCAGGGGAATTTCTTGTGTCCTTTGAATCTTTGTGACTTTTAAGGCATGTCTTTCGGCATGTACATTTTGTTTTTAATATATTTTCACTTGAGGCTTTGCCTTAACATTTAAATATGGTTTAATAATATGGCAGCAAAAAGATTTGCTTTTCAACAAAGTCGGTTTTAATTACATGTATCAATAATTCAAAAACCCTTTTCGCAAAACTAATATTCTGGCGAGCAGCTGGGTCATGGCATAGTCCAGAGACTTTAAAGTGATGTGTATGCGTGTGTGGCTATAACACACAAAGTAAACAAGCATGAAGAGGAAAATGGCGACTACCTTCCCTGGTTATCCTGGATGTTTGCGTTGGCTCCCCGCTCCATCAGAAAGGCACACAGCTCCGCTCTGCTCATCTGGGCTGCTAAGATCAGAGGAGTGGCTCCTTCCTGATAGGAGGATGACGAAACATAACCCAGGCAGGATCATAAACCATGGAGCATTACACCACTAAGACCACTAGGGAAACAACAGCGCAAATGCAGTGTTGACATACTGTATTGTATACATACTGTGTTATACTGTATTGACAACAGAAGAAAACTTTTAAAAGGTTTCTTCTGACAAATGGCCTTATCCACTGTACTATTATTGTAAGTCTCTTTGGAGAAGAGCATCTGCTAAATGCCCTTAATGTTAATGTAACTAGCGCTTTCCTAACCAGTGGCCACTCGAAGCGCTTTACAATATTGCCTAACATTCATCCATTCGTACAAGATTCCAACATCGATGGCGTTGTCAACCATTCAAGGGAACATCCAGGTCAGCAGTAGTTAGGGTTACGTAGGTGTCTTGCTCAGGGACACCTTGACACTGGGAAGCTGGGAATCGAACCAGCAACCGGTTCCGGTTGCCAGTCAACCCGTTCTCTCCTGAACCACGTGACTCACAGGTGAAGCTGACCTCAGTCAAACAAGCTTTCGACTAATGTCGAAACCCGACAAAGGGCAATGCAGTTTTTCCATGAAGCAATTTAAAACGACACACAATAACCGTGTCGTGAGCAAGCATACCTCATCCTGGGAGTCCAGATTGGCCTTGAAGTCCCATAAGGTCTCAGCACAGGACCAGCAGCCACTGACGGCTGCAGAGGGACAAAAGAAATGGCAGATATATTCAGCCCACCTTGTATAGCATCACTTCCAAACATGAATAAAATAAGTACTTTCCACAGCACTCAATAAAAAAACTACAATAAAATGTGTTCAGTCGACATTAATACTCGTCAAGTTTCACCTTTACTTATAAGCGTTGAATTAGGGAAATCAATATAAATACAATTTACCAGCATGATGCAAAGCTGTTCGACCGATGCTATCCGTATAGTCCACAGATAATCTCTCCTGTCAGGGAAAATCACAGTTTTGTTTTCAGTTTGGCTTAACTTTTTTATATTTTTGGTTTTTGTGTTGATTGTACTCGTTTTTAAGATTAACTATTCTCCTTATGGGAGAAAGTAATGATTTTTGGATTACGACACCAGCATGTACAGCATTGATGGAATAGCAGGCCACAGCCACACAGTAGACATATAATGTAGTTTGTAAAGTAATGAATACGTCTCTGACAGCTGAACCTCCCTGTGTCTTACCTGTAAAAGTCTCTTCAAACACTCAGGCTGACCGTTCTTGGCTGCTAAATGGAGAGCACTGAAGCCTGGGAACAGAGGACAGCCAATGAGACAAGCAGGAAACCACACATCTGGGGCGGACCACACAATGTATGCACTATTCACTTTCTATAGACGCTCAATGTTTATCACCACATTGAAATTGTCATATTCATCGGCACTCTTGCACTTTATATTTACAAGAGTTAATAATTTTTTTCCTGTGTCTATAGTACCCATCCTTACAGTCTCAACCACTGCTGCTAGTGTTAACTTTTACTGTTATACAGTATGTATATTTCAGTTTTTACTGCCATTTTCTTTGCTATTTGTTTGCACTTATTGATGACTCCTTAAAATAAATACATTAATTGTAACTAGAAAATGCATTGCCTGCAGAAAATGTGTGAGTGCTGTAGTGCAAAGTGAGGTTTAAAATATTTTTCAATAAAGCCACATAGATTAGGCCTAAGTAAAGAAACGTTAGATTGTGTGTGAGAATAGCGAGTCGTGCGTGATTAAAAGTAGCCCAATAGAGCGGGAAAAACAGCCCAATCTTGCAACACAGTCTGAACGTCCTCCAAAAGTAGCCCAATCGGGCGGAAAAACTACCCATTTTGCAACACTGCTGAACGACGCTCCAGCGTCAACGTAAATCAATGACACCAACTGAAAACGAAGCCGTATGAAACTAAAACTATGATTCTGAATAAAGTTTAAATTATATCGAAAATCTAGATTTGTTAAATGGTTAGAACGAAGGTAAACGGTTGAAAAATGATGATTGAGTTACAATGTCTTAAAGGGGACATAGTAATATACCACCAGGTGTGAGTGTGATTAGCCATTACAAGCCGTTTTGAAAATCTGCCTCTTCTGACATCACAAGTGGGCGTGTCCGCCTAGATCTGTGCTGGATAGATCAGTCTACCAGCCTACCCAGAGTGGACTGAAGTAAACATTGCTCATCTATCCTGTCGGAGTGTCAGAATGGGCAGACGTCTTCAATGAAAACAGCTGAAAACGAAGCCGGTATGAAGCTGAAGCTGTGATTCTGAAGAAAGTTTAAATGATATCGAAATTCCGTTTAGATATTATTGAAGTGTGTCGATTTGTTAAATAGTAGAAAAAACGAAGATAAACAGATTTATTTGGTTACGTCTTAAACAGTTGAAGAACCAGCTCCGCCGTCCTCCCATTGACTCCCATGTTAAAAAAAAAAGATATTATTTTAAAAGAAGAATATCTTAAAAAGTATAAAATATTTAAAAAATCTGAAAAGAAGCCTGCGATTCGAAGCTATTCTGGACATTTTAAAAATTGAATGGAGTCTTTAGGTGAAAATTTGAGGAAGGAGATAGATCCCAAAGTTTGTAGAGAATAATTAAAAATTAGAATAAAACTTATGAAGAACAATGGTTGAGAGTTGCATGCAGCACTCACCTAAATATTTAGCTACATTGCCAAGTTCAGAACCTGCACTATACTGTGCATTTGACATGTAAAACACTTTGACATCAGAATGAGTGAAGAGGTGCATTAAGCTATGAGCCCCACCTGCTCCGTCTGTTGTTTTCAAGTCGGCTCCGTGAGAGATGATCACCTCCAGACAGTCCAGACGACCCTTAGACGCACACAGGTGGAAGCTGGCAAGGCATTGGTCAAGAAGAGGGTTTATAACATCCATAAAACAGCCTCATTGGGTAGAGCAATGTATTTGAATGATTCATAAATATGTTTTTTTATGATCATGATTATGAGGGTAATATCACTACGGCTAAAGAAATATGCTGTTATTTAACACAAGGTTGTTAAGCAACAGAGTAATGTACCAAACCATGTTTTTTTCAAAGAGACTTCGAGGGCATATTGTCCCTAGTGACCAGACCAGATCATTCCATCATGTGAAAATAAAAGAAACAGGTGAAATAGGAGGATAGAGCAGTTACGAACTCACGCTGATTTGCCCTCTGTGTCCAGCTTGGTGGGGCAGAGGTTCTTCTTCACGATGAGAGCAGAGACCTTGTCTGCTTCCTTCTGCTCCACGGCCTGCAGCAGTCTCTCGTCACTCCGGCTCCAGTCCTGGCTCTGCATGGGGGGGGGGGGGCAGAGATGGCAGACACCACACAGGAGATAAGAAGGGTCATGACCTTGCCCTCTCAAACCAGAGGGAAACAGATACTGGTTCTTTTCAGGAGACACTGCATGACAAGGCAGCATCAATGAAATCGAGAAAAAGTAGCAAAGTGTGTATTAAAAAGAGCACAAAGCATGATGAATCAATATTGACGTGTGAAAGACACTCATTACAGCCTAACTAATCTACAACAACACTTATACTAATACACATACATCCCACTCACACTTATATTTAACACAAAGGAATGTTTCACAAACATTTACAAATTCACTTAAAACCTGCACGGTTTGCCTTTTCTATACATTGGCAGAGTGTAAAAGAGACAGAGAGACAGAAAGAAAAGTGAACAAGAGACCGAAAGAGAGACATTAGTGTGGACGTGCAAGAGAGAGAGAGAAGGGAAAAGCAGGAGAAGTGTACACATTAAGAGAGGCGATACCTACTGTGAGTGGCAGGAGACTGAGACATGGACAGAAGCGCTTCATCACGCTAAACAACGGCTCCGTAGGCTCCATGACTTACTATCAGGGCCTCACACACACTAGCTGTGTGTCCCCCGCTACACTAAACACATACACACTCGCATAAACAGCCACAGAGTTACATATAAACACAGCATAGATACTGCATGTGCACAATTATCGCCTCACTTAGCTTTATGCTGTACACAGACACTATGAGACCACCACTTCCTGGTTACAAGGTCACACATAAACAAAGCCATGCTGTTATCGCTAAGTGTACTGTTACTGTAAGCCTCCACCACACATCCACAGAAGTTGAGGCCGATCCAAACTAACATGTATCCTGGAACATTGTCCACCCCACAACACTAAAGAGACCTCAAAAACCTAGACTCCCGCGTACATAAACTGGCCTACATGTTAAACTTATACTCCGTTTGGAAGAATATACCCCTGTCAAACAGACGCCAGTGTAAACAAACCAGCATGCTGCTATCTGTTCTTCACAATCCCTCCCTCTGCAGTGCTGTCACGGTATGTCCTCCGGCTAGCAAGGACACCGTCTGTCCCTCCACCTAGCTCACATACACACCCACACACACACACGCACCCACAGACACACACACAAACCACAGACACACACTCCCTCCGTCGCCGTGCTTGTGCTCCTAACAAATGGTCCTTCTCCGTCGCAGCTGTACTTCTCTGCTCTGCGTTAGGTTGCGTGAGTTCTGTGTCAGTCAGAGCCCCGTGCTATCGCGCTAAGGGTCGGAGCACCGCCGCCGCGGAACTGAAGGCCTGCCAGGATGTGGTGGAATCAGCAGAAAGAGGAGAAACTGGCTGACTATTCTCTGTTCTGCACTGCTCGACAGGCACTAGGAGGAGGGGACACTGTGCAGTGTTGATGCTGTACTGGGTGGGGGGGGAGTCGTACTCGCATGGGATGGACATCCTAACAAGGGAATGATAAACCTAAAGAAAGAAACAAAGCTACAGCTATAATGGCCACGTGTGTAGTGTACATGTAACCACATCTGTCTGCATCTGACTGTCTGTCTAGTGTCTGGTCTGTATACATATACAGTTGCACGTCGTCGTGGGTGGCTATCAGGTTAACGGCTCTCATTAGGAGAGATGGTTTGTTCCTACCCCCCAGGGTTGGGGGCCATCACTCGTTCAGACCAACGCAGTGAGGATTACAGTTTGAACTGTGCAGGACCACTATCTGCTCACTGGAGAACCAGGCTCCAGGCATTGAGACCAGGCTGCTTAGGCAAGCTAGTTGGTTAAGGGTATAGTGGTCGTATATTTTGTCCAAAAGATATTTTGGTTTGTTAAGACTTTGAAAAAACTCTGTTTTTGATATAAAATATCATAAATACAAAAAAAAAACATTTTCTGCACTTATAAGGCAAAGGGAGAAGGGTGTGTGTGTGTGTGTGTGTGTGTGTGTGTGTGTGTGTGTGTGTGTGTGTGTGTGTGTGTGTGTGTGTGTGTGGGGGGGGGGGTTGAGAGAGAGATGGACACTGGGATTGTGTGTCAGAGCAACAGCAGGATTGCAGGGCTAGCTCCGGGCTGGTTCTAGAAACCAGGTAGCTCTCAGGTAGCCTTTAATTATTCACCTACACACAAACACACTCTCACACACACACAGACACACACATGCGCACCTGTCGACGTATGAATGAGCATCTTATGTAAAAGCGTAGTGTTCTGACTAATGCCTTTGTGTTTTCTTGCTGAATTGTGTTATTACCTCATTCTTTTTAAACTTTGCCTTCAGACTCTTCATTGTGGTTTCTCGATGGAGGAAGACTGGAGAGGAGGAGATGAAACAAATATACATATTTTTGAAATATATATATATACACACAATAATCTCTAATTACATAACTTCAGCAGTACAGTTAACAGTAGGCTATTTGCATGTGTGGCTGTTTAAAATATACACTTTATTTGCCATGAACACAAGGTACAGTGTAATTACAAGCCACATTGTGGTTATCATTTAGGGAGATTCTCTCTCATGGATCCAACGTGGTGTCTCTACTCCTTTTACTACAGTCAATATCTAAAGCATACTGGCCTATTCACAATTGCACAGAGGTAGGCTCATGAATGCGTTGCCAGCACAGCACAATGTATGTACTATGTATTATACAATAGGATTAAGTAGGCCTACCTGTCAAAGATGTGTCCCAGGTAAGTAGTTCTTCTGTCCCATGAGCTGATCATAGATTAGCTCTTCACAGTTGTCCATGAAGGGGTCGAAATACGCCCGCCCCCCGGGTAGAGCAACCAATAAGCACTGCACAAAACGCCGGATCTGAGTTGGATTGGTGAATATGAATGACACCGACAATTAATCGAACGTAGATTTTGACTATATTGACTCTAGTCAACTCTTCAAATAATAATATCTTATGATGAAGTTGATTTCAACACCCGTAGCCTGTATGGACCATTAGCATCCTTTCTCGCTGTAAGTCGAGACTCAGCAATACAGGAGGTTGTGGGAATTGGATTGTTTTTAGGATGTTTAAACCAATCACCACACATTTTAAAGTAGATACCACCAATCGACACGTTAGAACCTGGAAGACTACAAATGTTAATGTTATCAAAATAGATTGTTCTCCATTTATGGAAAATGACGGCTACCGCAACTACCGGTAAATTATTCGTATTATCATCCTATCCTGAAGACACAAAATTAGATGTTCGTGTTTTTTATCAAATGGACGCAGTACTTACGTCTCACCAAAAGGGGGCGGTAATGACACGGTAGATAGGCCATTGAAATATGTGACATTTATATACAATATACTTTTGAACATCATAGGCCATTAACGAATTTAAAGGCTAGATGTTATTTGAGCTGAATAACCTAACTTTTTGTGGTACATGAAAATCCGAAAACGTGTGTCTGTAAAAGGGAAAGCCAAACATCTGTAACTACAAAAGTCACAAAAACAAGATCTATATTTAGCTTGTGTAGTATAGGCTAATTAGATAGTCCTATGAATCCCCTAAATTATCCCACAGTCGTTTTTTCAGCTGCCTTTGAAGAAATTAGGCTTCACACAGAATCTTTCTACCCACTTCCAATGTGACAGCATTGATGTAGCCTGTCTACCCGTCTACTGTCTTACTGACTGGTTTAATTTGGGTTTTCTTCTTCTTTCTGCGAACTTCCTCATTATATCCAGTATTTCTTTCCCTTGCAATTTATTATTTTAGAAACTGTTAGACATAATGGTAAGACGGAGATGAAAGATATTGGTCTGGCTACAAACAAGGGGTGCTGTTAAACCGTTGAGGGACCTGTTGGCGTGTGTGTGTGTGTGTGTGTGTGTGTGTGTGTGTGTGTGTGTGTGTGTGTGTGTGTGTGTGTGTGTGTGTGTGTGTGTGTGTGTGTGTGTGTGTGTGTGTGTGTGTGTGTGCTTGCGTGTGTGCGTGTGTGCGTGTGTGTGTGCGTGTGTGTGTGTGTGTGTGTGTGAGAATGTGAAAGATAAGTGTGAAATATGTGAGGTGGGAACCAAGCTATTAAATATATGCCTTAAGGGATAAAAAGCCTTTTTTCTCCAACTATTATGTTTGAGGAAAAAAATGCAAATTCATTTTGAAAGACATTCATTTCAAGGTAGATTTCCCTATTGTTCAATCCACAACATCCACGGTGTTTATATTTGCATCAACATCAATCCATGTAATCTAATAAATCTCATGTTTCGGAAAATCCAGGGCAGGCCCGGCCGTCTGTGGATCCGCTGTGGGAGAGCTGCTGATGACGTCTGCGGTCGTAGAAATCTGGAGCCGCGGAGAGAGAGAGGGGAATTCTATCGTGATGACCTCATCCAATCTCCCGCCCCCTGGAGAGGGTGAGCTCATGGCTATCGTGGAGAAAAGGGGGCATTTACGGTCCTTTAACAGCCTCAACCACTGTAGCGCGCAATCCAATATAGGGCCCTCAGCCCTTGATAATGGGTGATCTCTGAAAGAGCGGATGAGACACATTCTCCCCAATATCTTTTAGTCGGTTGGGCTTCAGTGCTTGTTGTCATTGGGTCCACGTGTGGTGGTTTGCGCCTTCCTGGTTTTGTGTTTGTGCCTGCTCCAATATTTCTTGCGACCCATCATCCCAAACTGCAATGTCCAACGGGTGATGATATTTTGGGTATCTACAGCCAGAGACCCTCTTCAGACCCCCAAAGACAAGATAAATCATCCGCACCGAAATGGGACGCTTCTGTGGAATATGATAAAAGATTAATCCAATGTGTCATAGGACATAGAGATCTTCTAGATTAAGCATGGTGTATGGGTAAATAATTAACAGGTGGGTTTGGGTTGGTGGAATATGAGCTGAGCTAACTAGGAAGGTCCATTCCCTCGTTCACATCGTATTTAGGAGTCATAACATGAAGGCAATTTATTTTAATCAAAGAATGTTATGCAGCTCTATGGATGTGTGGATCATGATCCAAATGTGTGTTCAATTAATGAATGGTAGCTGAAGTGCAGCCTATGGTGCAGCCTACCAGGGTACGATATGGCGTCTGAGAGTTAAGCCCCTCCCCCTTAACGCGTGGTTGGGTTCCACTAGGATCCGCGTCGCCTCGCACTCGTCCGTTTGCCTTCGCTCGATTCTCAGACAGACAAACTCCGCTGGTTTCCAGTGGTCATCTCCTCAACGCGACGCGAAATAAGCCCTTGCCGCGTTTTATTTTTGGAATTACCACCTAAATGTAATTTAAGCGGTACGGCTGGAGGGTTTTTCTTTTGACTTTGTTTGCATGGGTTTTGCTGTCAACATGAAGGAGCGCAACATGAAAAGCTCGCATCGAAAGTGGTAGGAGCAGCGGTGAAGAAGGTGAGTAGTAAATAGTGTGTTGGTCCCGCAACATCATCAGTTGTTGTCGTTTTTAATTGCAATGCTGTGACTGAGCTTTCCAAATCTCACATCATAACTTTAAATGGAAAGACGTGTATCATTTTGGCAAATTGTTATGGGCATACTTTTGTCCTGTTTCACATTTAAAGGTGTTTATTTATTATGCGTTATGAGCCAAGTCTAAAAAAACAGACACGCGACTATGTCTAAAGTGGCTAGGCTTCAATGTGTTTTTTCTTTATCAATTGATTAATACTTAATCAGTGAGTGATTTCCTTGGTTTATTATGTGGGTGTGAAATGTAATTGCAGCTCCAGGGGCATAGTCCAGACGGTAGACGCTGTTATTACTTCTTTGTTAAAACAATACATGTGAACGCCAGCTGCAAAGGCTGTTCGTTATTACGGCTCATTGTAGTGCGTCTCTACAAGCATGACAGTATGTGATTCCTTGTTTAGCATGGGGAAAATTCGTCTTCAGAAAGCACACACGTTAATTCCACACGAGTATAAATCCAATCTGAACCTCTCAGACGAATTAGAAGTCATCCTAAATTAATCAAACACTGTCGGTTCTCTCTTCTCCTCAGACCCCCCCTGAGCCTTGCCCTACATAACCTCCCAGTGTGCTGTCTAAGAAGCCCCAGAGCTGCCATGGCCAAGTGGCTGAAGGACTACCTGAGCTTCGGGAGCAGGAGGGTCCCCCCCCAGCCTCCCACGCCGGACTACACAGAGAGCGAGATCCTCAGAGCCTACCGGCTCCAGAAGAACATGGACTTCGAGGACCCCTACGAGGACGCAGAGAACCGGTCCAGGTGCGACCCGGGACCCCCCGACACGCCGTCCACCCCTGTGTACGGGTCGCCCATGAAGTGCTCGAACCTGGACATGAAGTCGCCCAAACACAGACTGATCAAGGTGGACTCCCAGGACCTGGGGCGCACCAAGATCCTCCTCAGTGCCATCTCCTTGGAGGACCAGCAGGAGCCAGTAAGAGTCCTGTCCTCTCTTTTCTCTCTCTCTCTCTCTCTCTCTCTCTCTCTCTGGGGTTCCAACGTAACGTGGCAATCCTCTCAAAGGTATAGAGAGACATCACTTCAGTGGTTCCCTCTCTCACTAAGAGATCACCTCTCTGCATCACTCAGCTTTATTGATCCACATCTCTGTTGGCAAGTAATTTCCCCGTAAGTGTGTGTGTGTGTGTGTGTGTGCGTGTGCGTGTGTGTGTGTGTCTCACACACTTCATCATTTCCATAATTTGCTGTGCATCCGAAAGCCCTCCTGCTGATGTAACCCATGTCCTACATTTTCCCTAATGACTAAAAATGAGTTTTATTGATGGCGTTGACGGATCATTGAGTCAGCGGGGGGGGGGGGGTTGACATGGTCCCATGTCTTCTCATAAATTATGAACGGAGAGAGAGAGAGAGAGAGAGAGACCCCTGTTTCAGCACAAGGTGCCACCTGTGTAGCGTATTGGTAGACGTCAGGGGCCCGCAAAGCCAGAATAATTGATGACCCCGTTCCTTCGGCGCCAGTGGGACGTCGGAGCGTATTTATATCTATAACATGTAGTCGATGCTGTGGCAGGAAACAGGTGATGAGTCAGAGACAAAATGACAGGTAGACAGAAAGAGAGTGAGAGAGAGATTGAGAACTAGAGCGAACGACAGCGCGAGAGAGAGAGAGCCAACTATAACAAAATAGCGTTTTAATACTCCGTACACTCATTCAACTTGCAAATATATCGTGAGTCGAGTGTTATATTTCTCTTTTTGAGCCTTTTTTCCATTGAGTGGTGGTTCTTTTCTCTTCCATTCAGAACAGCAGCTCTGAAGTGTGTCTGTGTGGTGGAGCAGTGAAGGTCTTACGGCAGGTCAATAGCTCTTTCGTTTTTACTCCATTTTTATGTAGCCTTCATTAATTTCCCAGGGACCGTGGGAAGAACAACCGCACTGTAATTAACATTGCAGATTCCGGCGCATCGATAACCAGTTACACAATCGACTGGGGGATTACGATGTAATGTTGTGAGGCGTGTGTGTGTGTGTGTGTGTGCGCTTGTCTTCCCTGGGATCGCAGGGCAACGTGTGGCAAGGCCTGAGCGATGAACAAAGTTAGATAAAGAGTGCTTGGAAAAACTGAAAAGGGGAGGGCAGGCAATAGGGAGGGGGAATAAAGAGAAGGGACAAAGAGGTTAGGAAAATGGAATGATAAGCAGAGAATAGAAAGAGAGAGAGGTGGAGAATAAGATAAGGATGGGAGTGTGTGTGTGTGTGTGTGTGTGTGTGTGTGTGTGTGTGTGTGTGTGTGTGTGTGGTGTGTGTGTGTGTGTGTGTGTGTGTGTGTGTGTGTGTGTGTGTGTGTGTGTTGGTGCGTCCGTCCATATTGCTGTCTGTGCGTGGTTGTCACTGAGCCAGTTGACCACTGAGATTCCACCTGTGCACGAATGGAGGAACAAATACTCCAGCAACATCCCCCCTCCCCTAGCCCCTCACACACACACACACACACACACACACACACACTTTATCTTCTGTCTGCCGTCCCGCCAGGGACCTCGTCATCCCCTTACCGGGCCGCTTCCTCCCAGCCTCCAGAGGGTGAAATATGACGTCCTGAGAGGGAGAATCAGCCTGTGTAGCAGAATATAGCCTCCCGAGTAAGGCTTGGGTTAGCACTATTGCGGTATTTGGTTAGCCTATTGTCTTTGCGCGGGACGATGTACAGCAGTAAGTGGGGGTTATGCCGTAAAAATAGCAACATTTACTGCATCACGCTCACGTGACGGTAGGTAGGGTCGCCTGAGGCGGTTGTCACAGGGGATTGTCAACTCGTTTTCGGGCAGATATTGTATATAGAAAACAATGCATTGCATCATGCACAGTCCCCGGCTGTTCAAACATAATTCTGACGCAAGTGATATTTGGTCATTATTAAGTTCTGCTACTTAAGTTTTAGCTTTTATTCTGATAAAGGTCAAGACACAAGACGATACGAGACATGTCTCCTAAGGTGATGGCGGGATGGAGTATTAGTCTGCCTTCCCCCCCGTATCTCTGGGTATCGTGTATGCATTAAATTACAGTGAGGCAGTAACTCAGGAGGTAGAGTGGTTTGACTGGTAACCGCACGTTCGATCCCCGTCTCCCCCTAGAGTGTGGAAGTGTTCCTGAGCAAGGCACCCAGCCTCGCTGCTCCCGACGGGCTGGCTGTCGCCTTGCATGGCTGACAGCGGCGTCGCGGTCTGAATGTGTGCGTAAATGGGTGAATGACGGCCAATATTGTAAAGCGCTTTGGGTGAAATCGCTATATAAATGCAGTCCATTTACCAAATGACCCATCTACTCGTCACCCAGGTGATTCCGTCCGCTCCGCTGGCCCGCGAGACGGACTACTCTGACCCGTTTGACGCCCGGTCGGACCTGAGGACGGAGCCGGACCTGGGGCCCGCGACGCCCTGCGAGAACAACGGCTACATGGAGCCGTACGAGGCCCAGCGCGTCCTCACAGGTCGGTTCCTCCCCCGGCCATCCCATAATATCACTGTGGTTCGGAGGCATGCTACGCCATGGTGTTTTTAGGTGGATCGCACAGCGGGTTCTACGCAGCCGGTGGTAAGATGTTTCGGGGAGGCAGTAGCTCAGGAAGTAGAGCGGGTTGGCTGGTAACCGGAGGATCGCTGGTTCGATCCCCGGATCCTCCTGTGTGGATTGTCGAGGTCTCCCTGAGCAAGGCACCTAATCTGCTCCGAACAAGCTGGCTGTCGCCTTGCATGGGTGACGTGTGTGTGCATGAATGGGAGAATGGGAGGCAATATTTTAAAGCGCCTTGGATAAAAGCGCCATATAAAGTGCAGTCCATTTATGTTTCCATGTGCTTAACCATGACCCGAAACATCATGTTCAACTCTTCCTTTCCTTTCATGGTTCAAATGGGATGGTTAAAATGGACAATACGTACACTAGCCGGCTACACAAGCTTTCTGTGATATCATTGGTTCAAATGTTAAGCCCGCCCGTGCAAAAAATGGGAACTTCTAATCAGCTAGAGGGGAAGCGCTGTTGAATATATTTTGTGAGTAAATTATTCATGAAGTATATTTTTGGCTGGTGTAGGTACTTAGGGTGCGAAGGGTAGAGAAGGTGAATAATGATGTTTAAGAGGAGTGAGCCTACGGGGTGTATTTTCCTTATTGTAACGGTTTCTTTTACTTTTAAAAAGCCTTTGTATACTCTGGCTGGTGCTGTTATCGTCTGCAGGGTTCACACAATTCACACAAAAACCTGTTTACCCTGTAAACAGGTTTTCTTTAAACAAACTTCTTTGTAGTATTGGCTGAGAAGTGGGCCTGCAGAGCAGCGCAATCTGCGCGCTGTATTTATTTGGTTAGCTCTTGGCGTGCTCTTGAGTTTCCCCATTCCAGACGTTTGAAGACATCTCTATCCGGCTCCCCTCCCATGTCCTCCTCCGGTGTTTCTCCGCGCTCTGGTAGCCATCTAGCGTTTTCCATTTGTCTTTGTTATCCTAACGTCTCCTTCTCTCGTTCTCCCGCTCCCTCAATCACCCTTTCTCTCTCGCACTCGCCCTCTCTCGCTGTCTCTCTCTCTCTCTCCCTCCCTCCCAGACGCACACACACTCCTCTCCCTAAATTCCCTAACTGTTTCAGTCATTTAGTGAGAAAGAACACTCCACCCTCCACCATCCCCCCCCCCCCCCCCCACCC
>NC_079423.1:27420777-27428277 GCF_026213295.1 Gadus chalcogrammus
CTGCAGTGGTAGAATGGCACCCCTATTTGCCTGGGGGGGGGGGGGGGATTTGGTGTGAAAGATTTGGGTCACGGCGCTCGTTTTCACTCGTCTCTTGTACAGTGGGCGTCAGGACAATCTGTGCTCCGTCCCCACAGGGGACCACTGCTCTGAAACCCCGATTCGGAGGCAGCCCCCCTTTGATATCCTGCTACCAGATGACCTCCGACCCTAGCCCCAGCTAGGCCAGCCCCTCCGCAGCTGCTCCCCAACGAAAGCCCCTTGATCCTGGGCTGCTTGTCGCCAGAGCGCCCTGCGTCTCCCGTCTGCATTGTTCCCTCGTGTAATGACTCTGTCCTGCATTGAGGAGCCGTCAGGATTGGTGGTAGGGAAGGAAGATGCTCACACAACAGATGGGTATTGTGCGTGTGTGTGGGTGTTTCTTGGTGTGTGTGTGGTTGTGTGTGTGTGTGTGTGTGTGTGTGTGTGTGTGTGTGTGTGTGTGTGTGTGTGGGGGGGTGGGGGGGGTGGTGGGTGTGTGTGTGTGTGTGTGTGTGTGTGTGTGTGTGTGTGTGTGTGTGTGTGTGTGTGTGTGTGTGTGTGTGTGTGTGTGTGTTAGATGGTGGGAGGGGACCTTGCTTGAAACAGGAGGATGATCTACAAATGTATTGTGTTCGTGGCTGTGTTTGTGTGCGTGTGTGTGTGTGCGCGTGTGTGTGATAGATGGTGGGAGGGGACCTTGCTTGAGACAGGAGGATGATCTACAAATGTATTGTGTTCGTGGCTGTGTTTGTGTGTGCGTGCGTGCGTGCGCGTGTGTGTGTGTGTGTGTGTGTGAGCAAGAGCAGCGGAAGCGGCAGCCTTCAAAAGGAGGCCTCTCAGCAGCACACCGGCTGGCTCCTCTCCACCTCTGAGCTGGCTTCAAACGGTCCTGAGGAATGACAGCGGCACCTCACACTGGCACAGCGTGCTGCAGGTTCACAGCGCCACTCCACAGCAGATGGGGCTGTTGTGTCGTCGTGTGCCGCCCCCCCCCCCCCCCCTCACACAAGCCACCAAAAAGGCACGTGCATGTACACACACAAACACGTGAGCTCATTCATGCCTGATCCACCACGACTGGAAACGCTGCTCCTCACCTTTATAGAATAGAAGAATGGATCGGGGTCTGAAGCCCGGAAAACCTCCACACACACGCACCGTCCGCATGCGTGAAGGGTTTGTATGAGGTTGTGCGTGTCCAGAAAGGGTTTTTGTGGTTTTGAAAGGATGTGGTGAGGCTGTGGCTTTTTTAATCATCACTTCATCACACACGGACTGAGACGGCCTACAGAGTTTGAGGCACGTGCTCATGCACAAATCGGTTTCAAATCCCCCCCCCCTCCCCCCACACACACACACACACACTCTCAGACACACACAAACACACACAGATGCTCGCTCACCAGAAAGGCCAGAGTCAGGATTGCAGTGACAAGGGGGTGGTGCAATTCCCTTGTCCTCCGTTGTGTTCACATTAGTCATATGCAAATCGGTTTCGTCGGCAACAAACGACTCAAATCCACCGTGTCTAAGTCCTCAAAGTAGCTGGCGACGCCTGTTTAGTTAACATGATTTATGAAGGTGTTTGACCCAGTTAATACACACACACACCGGCTGTGTTCGACGGTTGGTAAGAAGTGCCCTCGCAGGAATGAGATGGATGACAATCTCAGATAAAAATAGAGTAACTCATATTGTTATCCCAACTGGTGATTTTGATGAATGTGGTGCTCTTGTTGTATGCTCCAAGTAACTCTGAGGGGTATCCCAAGAACGGAGGTTTATCAAACACAGAGTTAACGCTGAACAGTTATTATTTAGTTCAATCAACACGGGGCATCGTGGACCGGACCAGGCCATTTTGCCTCTACATTCGTGATCATGTGGGAAGCATCACATATCATGTAGTAATGATAAGAAAATATATATCAAGATCGACTACCAGCGATTAACAAACCATGGAGATATTGGAAATGGCCAATATAGGCTGCGTATACCTACCTGAACATTTATACTGTGATAGCCTTTCCTGTTCACATAATCAGCCTCATTTATAGATGGGGCCGTTATGAGCACTTCTGTGCCATCAATTACATTTGGAAATCCTGAAATATAGCACTCAGATGAAAAGTGAACAAGGATAATTTCGGTGCCATTTGGGAACACTTAAAATAGATAATGCTGACCTGCAAGTTGGTGGAACTCCATTTTTATGACCCTCGTGGGTTTGTGTACAGGGAAGCGGATGAAGTCGGGCATGAACAAGATTTGCGTGAGAATCTATATATCTCCAGCAAAAAGTAATCTGGATATGCCAAGATGTCGAGCCGTGGTCTTATTAATCGTACCCAGTGGATTGCACGAATAATTTGGGCTCCGATATCAACAGGCCTCTCCTCAAAAGGGCATGCCATTGTGAACACATGAAATCTGCTGTGAACGCGGGTTTCAATACCCAAAACCGGGTTCCAAACTTAACCTGCGCAAAACCTGCTCTGACCAGGTTTGATTCAGAGCATATGTTTCTATAGTAACATACCGTGTTCATTTTGGAACGGAAATCCTAGGGTTACCGGAGACCCTGGGTTAACTAACCCGGTTATGTAATAAAACCGGCTTTGTGGAATACCCCTCAGAATAGCTGTATTAAAAATTCAATAACCTCATTTATTTTCCTGTTTTTTTTGTCTTTGCATAAAACTTTTTGTGGATATTTCATGACGCAAACATGAGAAGGGTTATGTTACCCACATCCTCCTGGAAGATCTGGGTGACAGACATTTTGAGTCAGAGTTGTGGAAAAGGTCGGTTGGTTTTACTTTGTGGGAATTACTTATGTCCTTTCAGATGACTTCAGTCCTTTCACAGCATCCCTCATGGCACGAGGCCTGGAAAACACACTCCGCTGGTTCACGGATGAAAGCGTTTCCGGCAGGAAGACTTCAGTGACCTTTTGAGCTGGAAATGTTGCGCAGGGTTTCCGACTCTGGCAGTCCCTTATCACCAAAGGCGCACGCGTGGAGAACACACGCGTTCTTCAAGCCGAGGTGAGCTTGGAAATGTCAGTTAGCCTCTATCTTATCCTTCTGCCGCTGTGTTGTATTGGGGATTGGAATCCAATTGAAACCCAGCCGGAGATAGGTCTGTCTGTTCACTCACGATGTCTCCATCTGAAAAGCGGCGTCGGCTTTTTCTTGAAGTTGGGCCAACAGAGGATGCTGGTGGAGGTTGCTTTTGGAGTGAGGAAATCACCTCACCTGCCCTTTGCTATCTCTTTAATATTCATGAGCTCCCCAAGGTGTGATATTCTTAGTCTGGCACCACGCGCTACAAAAGCAGACAGACTGTGGCTTCAGGAAGTCTCTGCATTGGCCAAGAAAATCTCAGACCAATATTTTTTATTCATATTTGATCTTCGTTCAATACTGATAAAATCGTAAGCTAATTCTCTCTTCTCTTGGATATAAGAACGATCGTATCATCAGTGCGATTGTGGTACTTTTTGTCACGCAGTGGACAATGGATGAAAATTCCTTCTTTCATTTCCCCACTGTCGCCAGTTTCTGTCGACAATCACAGGAAGTGATTCATGCTCTTGTTATGATACTTTGTCATTAATGAAGTCATTATTTTCAGTGAAATCGTGACCTCGGATGTGTAAACAGAGGAGTGGGATCAGCAAGCCATTTAGGCTTTTTTGTTTGTGCATGCAATGGGTAGGCAAGTCATATGTTTATGGTGTATTTCTTAGTTTCACATGACTATAAAGAATGGATTGCTACATAATATCACAGCTTATAAGCTTCTAGAAATTGCTAGTGTGAGAGAAGCCCTTTTGTGAATAAGAATATGTTGTATTATTGTGTGTAATATATAAGGGCGAAGACACAGTTAATAGGCACAAGGTTTTTATGAGGGTTTGTGCAAGAAGTGTACCAACAGGATCTACAAGTATAACCAGAGGCATATTTAGGCATAAAATCGACACAGGATATGATGTCGTTCCCTCTTTATTGTTTCAACATATGAATGTGTAAACACTGTTTGCCATTTCTACATTGTGTAGTTGTCGTTGAAAAACTAGTGACAAAGAGAAAGGTCAAAGTTTAAGATATTATTTATGATATATATGTAAGGCTTAAATACCGTATACCATGCATGAACAACACTGCTGCATGGAGTTTTATGACAGAAACACGTCATTGACTCAATACGAGCGGAGGTAAAGTGATGACACACGTGGGAAGAATCTCATAAAAACAGAATACATGTTTTTATTTTGCCTGGCATGTAACTTTATTAGACACTTCATCATCCACAGCTAATGTCATGTGCAGTCTACCACTGGTGAAATAACTCAAAATCCACTCGCTTCTACTCACTAGTGGTTAGTGTGAGGGGTTGTAGTGTGATTTTTACGGTGTGCGTTTACGTTGAGATGTGTGTTTCTCACAGTCCAAATCCAATGAAGCCAAAGTCAATATTAATATCCATGTACCATGTTGGTTTAATGCACACAACGCAAAAATATATATAGTTTCCTTCCAGTTACCGAAGGGTCTAGGGTTTTTCATGGAAAATAAATAGTTTACAGGGTAATTTGATAAGATGCAGGTGATGTAGAGCAAATGCATTAAACATTGCTTACAAATGTGCTTCTTTACATCAACCATTTTGACAGACACACAGTAACACAGTTATACACTTTCCAATGAAGCTATATTCAATTATTTTAGGTTTTCCTTCTGTTTTCACATACTGTACATGAAGTAGACCATTGCTACACCACTTCTTGGCAGAAAGGCACGCATAGGTCCACTCTTATCATACATGGATATGTTCAGGCTTCAAAGGTTAGAGGGCAGTTCATCGCTTCCAAGTCTCATAATAACAAAAACAACAAAAATCTCAATACGTTTTGATCAATTTGCAGATCGTAGTGGCTTTATATAATCCCCCTGAGGGCTCTCATCCAACTGTTCCCTCCCAACGGTCCTCAACATCATCATCATCCTCATCATCATCCTCATCAGCGATCAGCCTGTCCGCTCCTCCATCGATTGCTTTCCCCTTGTGTCCGCGCTGATCCCAGTACACACAGGGAACGCGTCCTTCCCACACCCTCTCCTCAGTCCGCCCCCCCCCCTCCGTACTCAGAACTTGCTGAGGGAGGGCAGGGCCCCCGCCTTGACCAGCACGGCCGACAGCAGGACCCCGGGCCCCGAGTGGGGGGCGGGGCCGGTGGGGGCGGGGCCGTCCCCCGCGCGCTTGCTCTCGCCGCTCGGCGGAGCCGTGGGGCCCTTGAGTCCTCGACTCAGAGTGGACTTGCAGAGCCCGCCGCCCCCCCCCACCCCCACCCCCACCCCGCCCAAACTGGACTTACTGTGCTCGGCGGTGGGGATGACGGTGCCGGGCGACAGCTGGGGGCCCGGGCCCCCGCCGCCGCCAGCGCCGCCCTCGAGGGGCCCCTGGCAGCAGCAGAGCAGCCGGAAGAAGGCGGACCTCATCTCGCGGCTGGACAGCGTGTAGATGAGCGGGTTGAGCGCCGAGTTGAGCACGGCCAGGGCGATGAACCAGTCCACCTGGTACAGCAGCGGGCAGCGCTCAGGGCTGCAGCCCACGTCCAGCAGCAGCAGCAGGAACAGCGGCGCCCAGCACACCACGAACACGCCCAGCACGATCACCACCGTGCGCAGCAGCGCCAGCGAGCGCTCCGACGGGCGGCTGCCGACGCGCCGGCCACTGGACGTCACCAGCCGGTAGATGCGCGTGTACAGGAGGACGATGGCCACCAGCAGGGCGCTGAACACGGTGATGCAGAAGGCCACGTAGCTCTTGGCGTACAGCGGCAGCACGGTGGAGCAGGACGCCAGGTCGTCCAGGCAGTTCCAGCCCAGGCTGGGGAGGGCGCTGAGCAGTACCGACACGGCCCAGCAGGCCCCCAGCAGGCCGAGCAGCCGGCCCCGCCCCGCCGCCTCGCACGGCCGCAGCCGCACCATGGTCATGTGCCTCTCGATGCCGATGGCCAGCAGGCTGAAGGTGGACGCGCTGAGTGCCACGAACATGCTGCCCTCCCTCGCCAGCCACTGGGCGGGGCTCAGGAAGAAGGTGTTGCGGCCCGAGGTGAAGATGTTGACCACGTAGGCCACGCCGGCCAGCAGGTCGGACAGCGCCAGGTTGCCGATGAGGAAGTACATACGGCTGTGGAAGCGCTTGTTGCGCCACAGCGCCAGCAGCACCGTCACGTTCTCCAGCACGATCAGCACGCAGATGAGCAGCAGCACGGCCATCTTGCAGGCGCCGCCCGCGCGCGGCCGGTCCCACTTGCCCGAGTGGTTGTAGTGGCGGACGATGACGGCGTTCATGCCGTCCTCCAGGGTGTTCCCCATCCCTTCGGCTGAGCTTCCGCAGTCACCCAGCAGAGGGCGTCACTGAGCCGGGAACCCGCTAGGGCCGCCTGGGGGGTCGGGGTAGTGATGATAGGAGCATCTCACAGCCTTCTGAATGACCGCCTGATAACAACACCGCGAAGATGAGAAGGTGAGCACCACCTATCATAGGCTATTCGTTCGTTTTCCAAATCATAGTTAAGTTAAACATTAATTTCTGATATTCCTTGATAGGACATTCCCGTTGTTTTTTTTGAGATTTCCGATATTAAATAAAAAGAGAGATGTTGTAAATCAACTTTGTTCAAAAATATATATAATGGCCCACATGAGACATAATTTTACTGATACAAACATAGGCTGCTCGTTAATTAGCCTACGTATCTCGTCTATTATTATCTTATTCTTCATCGTTTCAAATGATCAAGCTCCTGCCAAACTTTTCTGAGACTTGTGTTTTTGGGATGTTGCGCTGCTGAAGGAGCCTATAGGCATTCGGCCAAGCACATTATGGAAAAAGTTCTTCATCGCATCTTGAAGCAGCGAGAGATCGAGGACACACACACACACACACACACACACACACACACACACACACACACACACACACACACACACACACACACACACACACACACACACACACACACACACACACACACACACACACACACACACACACACACACACACACATTTCACATGACTGTTACAGTTGTTCTTACCTGCGTTACTTTGGTAAAACTTACATCCAGTCCATATGAAGCGATGTTTACCCCAATATCTTTCTGCTTTCACGCGTTTTGAACCCCAAACGTATCCACTGAACAATCGCGATCCGTAACCTTTTTCCTTTTGTCCCCAAAAAAGTTTCTACCAATGTCAATATCAACGTCCAAGTAGTAGAGGGAGTTTGGTGGAGTGTATTCAGTCATAAGTTGTCAGTGTGCTTTACTCTCGGTGACTGGTCGTCCCCACTCTGAGCAGTCCAGCTCCCACACGCTTTTGGGGCGGGATCCTCTCATATCGGTCCACTTCGTATTAACAGCCCATTATGAGTCAGGGTGTAGGGGTCAAACCAATGGGGCATC
>NC_079423.1:27433277-27480777 GCF_026213295.1 Gadus chalcogrammus
CAAATGTCCCTATGATGGAAGCTTGGAAGTCTCTCAGCAGTTTGATTCTCTGAATCGAATCAGCTGTGTCTTCGGTCAGTGAGGGCCTCGTACACCATATTCCCCAGCATATATATTTTCTTTGTGATTGCTGCATGAACTATGATATCACAGGACGGGACCTTGCCTCGCCAAGAAATGTTAAAAATATTTCGGTTCCAGTACTGTAAACATTCATGGCTTTTCTCAAATCTGCCCGATTTTCTTCAACCCACTGAAGTCCCAGACAGTTTATTTTATAATTGTGCGCGTCGATGTGTTTGCGTCTTTGTGTACGTGTTTGCACACCTTTTCTCGTACATGTTTGTCTGTAAACAAGCTTCAAGCCCGTTTGCACCCGTGAGCCCTTTAAACGTTTGTTTGTTGGTTTGTGTGCTTGTTTGTCACCGACCTCAACGCAGATCAAAACCTAAACGAGCATGAGGATTCCTATTTTGGGGTGCTTGCGTGTCCTGCCCCATCTGCATCCTGTCTGCATAGTCTGCTGATTCTGCTCCATAAGGGAGAAGTCAGAAGTTTGCCGCTCCCTCGAGAGCTAAAGGAATGCTCAAGTGTTTCAATGTGTAGTTCCAGACATGCTCCCCTGACCCCAATCAACTCCACCCCCACCCCCACCCCCTTCTCCACCTCCATCATGCACACACACACACACACACACACACACACACACACACACACACACACACACACACACACACACACACACACACACACACACACACACACACACACACACACACACACACACACACACACACAATCCCCTTTACTTCAGTATCTTGGGTGCGACTGTCAATATGAAAACTTTGACTGTAGAAATAGTCAATTGTCAAGTCCAGCCAATAGTATTTGTACAATTGCCTTTAATCACAATTACAGTCTCAATAATATAAAAAAGACCGTATATGTTTTACACCCCGCAAAACCTAGCCACCCTCAATTAACAAGGAAGACATTTCTCTTGAGAAGAAACGCAGATCCCTCCTTCCAGGGATGTGTAGGAGTGCAATGGGGGGCATGGTTGACATACATAGGAATATATGCAATGATCAAAATCATTTAGGAAAGAAATTGTAAACTAATTTCGATCCGAGAGTCGAACAGTCCTTCTGTACCAGCTGAAGGGTGAACTCTTGATGATTCCCACGTCCAGTGCACATTATAAATAGAGCCACTGTATACGGTTCAATAAAACCACCAAAACACCCCAGGGGAACACTGAAGCCCTAGCCATGTTCTCAGTATTCCCCATCCAGCGATTGGGAGTGTGAGTGTAAGGCATGTAGTGTTCTTTCCCCCCATACGTGACCCCTCTCCAGGCCGCATGGGCACAATGACTTGTGTCTGATCTGTGAATGAATCGCTGTCCTGGACCCTGATTGGCCGACACGGGCAGACAGACTCTGCGGTATGTGTGTGTGTGTGTGTGTGTGCGCGTGCACGCGTAGCTTGTGTGCGCGCGTGCGTCTATCTGTATGTGTGTGTGTGTGTGTGTGTGTGTGTGCGTCTATGTGTGTGTGTGTGTGTGTGTGTGTGCGTCTGTGTGTGTGTTTCTGTGTGCGTCTGTGTGTGTGTGCGTGTGTGACGTGCTGATGCGCCGCATAAAGAAGCCCTAGATAGAGATCTGCAGAGGTTGCAGGGCTGCCATGACGACCGCTGACCTGGCATCAACAATAAGACAGACAGGCCGGTCAGACCCACACAGTGGGTCCTAAAGCCCCCGTAGCTCCAGGGATCACTAAGGGCTAAAAACACACATCACATCTCATTAGACAGGGACTGGGTGACGGCAGGCTGCAGGGGTGGGGGGGGGGCTAACAATACGGGGTCCTGATCTGATCTGTGTATTACCATGGCAGGTGGAGGACCTCATGGAGAACGTCCTCTCACTTAGCATTTGCAGTCAAAGCAGTGGCGTTTTGAATGCCAGGTACAAATGCAGGTACGTGTTTTGTATGTAAAAGGGATGCAATGTGGGTCAAAGTAAACTAGACACTCTATGGGTGGATGGCACGTATCGTGGAGACACTTTTCTGTGGATGTAGCCCCCCTAGAAACATGTAGTTCTGCTAGAAACCATTATTTGATTCTGATAAATGAGATGGATTAACTGCATATCCTATCTATGAGAGAGAGAGAGAGAGAGAGAGAGAGAGAGAGAGAGAGAGAGAGAGAGAGAGAGAGAGAGAGAGAGAGAGAGAGACAGACAGAGAGAGACAGAGACAGAGAGCTTAAAACACACAAAGGTAACTAATTCCCTTTCATTCAGAGCAGGGAGAGGGGTCCATCATCTGTGTGACATATGTCCCTATAGCGTGTCTGGACACACGCACGCAGAAACACACTCATTCACTAGTGCAAACACATACGTGCCAAAACCTTTCATTGGTCTGCTCTGGCCGTGATCTTGCGTGTGACCCAGGGCAACACAGCTACACAGACCCTCAAAGTCTCACTCTGAACCTCGCCATGGCCCAGTCACTCAGCCGGTCCTCCCACATCTGGTCCCCCTCTCCTGGGTATCTCTGGCCTGTCGACGGGCCAGGGCGGAGGACAGGACAAACCATAACACTGGTATGCTTTAGTGGCAGATGAGAAAGGGAGGCTGTGTGCACTGGTCTCTGTGTGTTTATTGATGGAGAGGGTGAGAGAGAGAGAGAGAGAGAGAGAGAGAGAGAGAGAGAGAGAGAGAGAGAGAGAGAGAGAGAGAGAGAGAGAGAGAGAGAGAGAGAGAGAAGGTGAGAGAGAGATGGAGGATGGAGGAGGAAGAAGAGGATTACTTTTGGTGTGAAAATAAACGAGTCACAGGCCAGAGACAGCGGAGCTAACAGTGGCTGAGCGGAGCCCCGGTTCGCCCGAGGCGTTTGTGCTCTTTGTGTAAACACTGAGGTGTTACACTCATCCTGAGGTAATCGTTTCCAACGGCTTGGCTCCTGTGAGTCAGACCACCTGAGACCTGAGATCCCCATGCCCAATTGCATGCTCACACACACACACACACACACACACACACACACACACACACACACACACACACACACACACATGGACGTACGCATGCGCGCACATGCTCACACATACGGGCACGCACACTCACACACACACACACACACATACACGCACGCCATGCACACCCACACTTACATGTACACACAGACGCACACAACACACAGACCAACACGCACACGTATTCACACACACAGGCACACACACACACGCATACACACACACAGGCACACACACACACACACACACACACTGATACACAATATCAAACACACGGACACACAAGCCTACTCACACATAGAGACAAAAGTCTGGCCCAATTCGTCCAAAGGAAACATTTAAACCGCCAACAACAGAAAAAGAACAAACACATGGATTTGAGACGTCCAGACTGTCATAAATCTCCCCTGTTGTAATGAGGCTAATACACACACACACATGCGGTCCGGGCCTTATTTTCTTACTTCTTCAAAACATTAGCAGTGTTCTAAATATAAGACCATAATCTGTTTTGAAATGTGAGGGTGGGCCATAGAAACTGCCATCTTATCTGTTGAGGGTGAAAGCCCCTCCGCTCATAACTCAACCTGCCACACCGCCAGTGCGTTCACACACACCACATCCGTCAGGTTGGTATTTTAAAGGCACAATCGGCCGTACAAAAACACACTGAGGTATAGCCTCCGGTGCAGAGGGTTCATCGTATCAAGGAGCCATTTGAATAATGTTTCGGAGAAATCTGTCTCGCTCAAGCCTCTGTTTTGGTTTCCGTGTTTCTCTGACCCTGGTGGGTTGTTGTTAATGGACAGAGACCAAAAGATTGAGATGTGGTCTCTGAACGGACCCGACCAACTCTCTCAAAAGCACCAACCACTGCTTGCTTTGCATTCTTCACAGCCTCGGAAAAGAAGATCTAAAATAGCCTATTTGGGGAAAATTGTGAACTTTCAAAAGTCTCCTTAAATCTTCATATCATTTATAAGCTCATTTTTTAAAGATCACTGAAAGAAGTTGGCGGTCTTGGAATCTTCCTCAAACTTTTGGGTGATTTAGTATTATCTCTGTGTTTATATCTCCCTATTCAGAGACTTTTCCTATTATATACCACTTCAAGTAATGGCCAGTGTGGCCGGTCCGAGTTTTCTTTTCCCGCGTGACGTAGACCCCACAGGCATGAGAAAATGTCAAAGACACAAAAATAGGGAATAAAACGTGTGCAGAGGGAAGAAGCACTTGTACGTGTGTGTGTGTGTGTGTGTGTGTGTGTGTGTGTGTGTGTGTGTGTGTGTGTGTGTGTGTGTGTGTGTGTGTGTGTGTGTGTTCGTCGTGTGTACTTGTGTATGTGCGTGCGTGTTGGTGTGTTTATATGGTATGTTTATGTGCCCAGACTTGCAACATGGACGTAGAAGTAGCAGCTCAATTTTCCATGCATGAGAGTGTGTATGTTGCATGCGTGTGTGTGTTTGTGTTATATATGTCAGACATCCTACACGGACATGGAAGCAGCAGCTAATTAATCCTTGACATCCATGCTTTGTGCTTTTAAATGTTCACATCATTTTGTTTACGTTTGGAGAGGATTTGAGAAGCGGGGGGACCGTTAAAAAGTGACGTAATATTTAAAATAAAAACAAATAAAAACAAGCAGGCCATGTGATCGTATGAAGGGGAGACCGAGAGAGAGAGAGGGAACGAGAGAGAGAGAGAGAGAGAGAGAGAGAGAGAGAGAGAGAGAGAGAGAGAGAGAGAGAGAGAGAGAGAGAGAGAGAGAGAGAGAGAGAGAGGAGGAGGGGAGAGAGAGAGAGAGAGAGAGAGGGGGGGAGAGAGAAAGAGCGAGGGAGATAGAGAGGGAGAGAGAGAGAGGGGGGGGAGAGAGAGAGAGCGAGGGAGATAGAGTGGGAGATAGAGCGGGAGGGCAGGTCAATTGGCTGTGGATGCAAACAGGAGACTAATTGTATCGTGTATCTATGGCACACGTGTACACACAGCAGGTCGGCGGTGGGCCGTCTGAAAGGCCCTTGTGTCCTGGCCGTCGCTGACTTAATGACACTACTTACTGGCGTAATTCTCACTCAGGTTCTAGGGCCCGTTGGAAAAACAACATGGCTGGCAACAGAGACGCTCTTGTGTCAGTCAGACTGACGGTGTGCACGCTTAACCGTCTTTGATGGTTGCTCGGAGCGAAAAAGAGAGTTCTGTGTGTTATCAAACACGTAGAGAGTTTGTATGTTTTCAAAAAACGGAAACCAAAAGTGGGAACCCTCCAATAAGCTGGAGAGGGAAAAGCCTAGCATATTAGACCCAGCCGACGGTGGAAATGACATATAAGGGCCGTCTTAGGGCCCGGAAAAGTTTGACAGTTTGGGGAGAATCACAGAGGAGAAGAATAAGATATTAAAGATGGAAAAGAGAGAGAGAGAGAGAGAGAGAGAGAGAGAGAGAGAGAGAGAGAGAGAGAGAGAGAGAGAGAGAGAGAGAGAGAGAGAGAGAGAGAGAGAGAGAGGATGAGAAAGGCAGAGTGAGATATAGAAAGGTATGGAGTGGGCGAGAGCTAGACAGTGAAACAGGACAGGCAAAGCCCCCATAACTTTCCGCTCATGTGTTTTTCAGCTAGTTGCGTTTCCCAGAAACTCCCCATGCTATTTACACATCCTCTTCTCACACAGTACAAGTTGAGCCACCTTTTACTCATCGCTGAAGGACCCCTGAGAACATCAACAACGCTATCTTCACATGACTTGGACAGCCACCATCACCACAATGTGCCCGCCTTCTTCCTGAACAAACTAACCACCGGTGAACTTCCAGATGAATGTGACGTGCGTGTGACTGCACTGTGTGTGACATCACCTGCTTAATGGCTGACAAGTCTCCGGCATGACCACCACGGCCACAACACGCTAGGCCTAATATGGAAAACACGTTAATGGCATGTTGTGAGATCGTCATTGCAATCCGCAACAAAATATTTCCACTTAGCTGTAGTTGTCATGGCGAACTTTGTTTAATCTGTGTTTACCATTTTATTTTCCTTATCCAGAAAACATCTGAAGTGGAGGAGCTGGCTCTCGTCTTGGTACGCCAGGGGGAGGATTGCAGACTCCCCAGCGGATCAGGAACCCAGGCTGAAGGACCGATCCCCTCGACTCTGGTCCCCCCGTGGTGCTCAGTAACCATTTCAGCATTTCAAATTGAAATGCAATATGTATTGCACATTGCATAGTTTAGTATAAGAGTGTAAGGGGATTTCAAAATGAGCATATGTGATATGACACAAGTGCAATATGTGTCATATCATGACAGAACATGAATCTAAAGAGTTGATTGCCCTTCACGTCATAGACCAAACCCCTATTTTTGTGCAGTGTATTTAATGACAGCTATTTTTTTTTCTTGTAAAACATACCTGGTAAAATAAAGGCAAAGAAAAGCTACTAAACATTCAGGGGTACGAGTTGACTTTTATAGTAGAGGTCTTTGTTACACTCACACCTTCTACTGTAAGCGGAAGCAGCGATCATAAGGGAATAGAAGAACAATGCGGATTGTAACGCTGTTCTCTGTGTCTCAATGGAACTGCCCGGGGAAAGCGCAAAATAGCCCTAGAATGTTATTCTGCGTCTGAGGAGAGAGCAGTGCAGTGTGGGACTCGACATGGGCCTGGGGTCCGAGTGTGGAGGGTGTACGGAGGGGTCTGCGGGACTGCAAGCAGGGGTGAACTCTCGTGTTTTTCTGTCCGTTGCCGTGTTGGCTCAGTGGAATGGAAGTTCTAAATCCCAGTTAATCTGCTCTGTGTGTGCTGGGAGCTGGGGGAGAGAGAGGAAGAGAGAGAGGAAGAGAGAGAGGGAGAGAGAGAGGAGGAGAGGAAGAGAGCGAGAGAGCGAGAGGGCGAGAGAGGGAGAGAGAGAGTGAGAGAGAGAGAGGACCGCTATCATCACCATCAGCATTGTACTGGTGGTAGGCCACTGGCAGCCCTGGAGAAGTGCAAACATCCTGTTTATACTGGGCGGACAGGGGAGGTGGTTGTGTGTATGGGGAAGTAGTGTTAGAATACCAGACAGACAGCCAGACAGCCAGACAGACAGCCAGACAGACAGCCGGGTAGGGGTGGAGAGAGAGTGTGAAAGAGAGAGAGAGAGAGAGAGAGAGAGAGAGAGAGAGAGAGAGAGAGAGAGAGAGAGAGAGAGAGAGAGAGAGAGAGAGAGAGAGAGAGAGAGAGAGGGGGGAGAGGGAGAGAGGGAGAGGGAGAGAGAGGCAGAGGAAAGTCAGAAAGACAGACGTAGTGACATCCTGGGAGAGATAGAATGCATTCCAAAGATAAACACGCTAATTACGAGTCATTTTATTCCCAATCTTCCCCCATTTGGAAGTCCATTGGTGTGGTTTGCATTAGTAGAGAAGGAATTCTGAAAGCTAACTAAATACAAATTACAATCATTAAAAATTCCCAAAAACAGAAAAATGAAAAGAGATAGCCTTGTTGAACAACAGGATAGGAAACTCTCTCCTCATAGAACAACAGTGCTGCAAGGAACCTTGTTCAAAATCATCCAGTTATTGTGACCGTTGGCAGAAAAACTTTACATAATGCAAATCCTCAGAAATCACAATGCTAATTTCATTATGTAAAACATGAGTCGGGTCGATTTTTTTTTAGATAGTAAGCCTCTAACTGTCCCCTTTCGAGCGCTGAGTAAACCCTTTGGCCAGAGTAGTAGGCTATTGCCCCCTTGTGGGGGGTTGTTGTACAGCTCTCTATATGCAGTGGTCGTGTATCACGTTTCACATTATAAGCAACTACATAACCTACATATAATTTCTTTGTTCTCTTTGAATTAATCTTTCTTTGAGCCTTTCTGATGATGAAATCAAAACAATCCAATATAAACACACACATATGGTGCAAGTCTGTGGCCGAATTTTGCATCCTCATTACTATGTTGCGTGAGGATTGTGATAAAACAATCCTGTGTTGACTCATCAACGACGACTACCATCCACTTAAATTAGTTACATAATGAATAAATTCAGGCGCCCAGAATGTTAATAATAATGATTAGTTATCTGTTAGATGATAATGACAGTAAAGTATGTATAGATAAATGTCTGTCGGTGAACACCAAATAGTAAACAATGCACTTGTATAATCACCATGTTGGGGTCATGTAATTATGTATGTTAGTCCGTAGCAATTGTTAAAAGTGAGAAGAGAATTGGCTTTCCTACTGGTTGTTCACCCTGTGCGGACCTAATACATCACTGCATCCTACTTCTATCCGTATCAATTGCAGATGTGTATTGATTCACACATTTGATTTGAATGAAACTTGTATATCGATAACTGGTGTCGGACAATTTTAGAACTTTACATTTTTTACCCAATTCCAAGTTTTCTTTTATGGATCGAAAAGGGATTAGTTTCACTGTAACCAAAGTATAAGCGTTCACAGTTTAAAAACAAAGTATAGAGCGCCCTCTACAGGACACTAGACCACTGTACTAAAGAACATCCTAGTCTACCTACTATAGTCGTCAGAATAAAACACACGCGCGCACACACACACACACACACACACACACACACACACACACACACACACACACACACACACACACACACACACACACACACACACACACACACACACACACACACACACACACACACACACACACACACACACACACATTAACCAAGTATATATCTTTTTGACTATATGAGTCTGTCCCATTAGTTCTAAATTTTCGTAATTGGAATTCTGCCGAACTGTCCTTATCCAGAAAGAAAAAATAGGCAAATATGAACAGCATTACATGCTTCTAATTGGTGTTCCTTTTAGATTTCAAATAAATAATAACTAATTGACTTCCATACAAATATAAGGAGCTTAGTTAGGGGCTCCCAGGACACTCAATAAACACCATTCACTGGGGGCAGGGTTGGGGGCAATAAACTGCACTCCCTAATTGACTCAACAGTGATTAAAGTGGAAGGAAGGTTTGGTTCTTCCTCACCCATATAAACCTGCCCCATTGTTGTGTCGAATTAATTCGTCTGTGGTGTATGGATGTCTCCGTGCCCCCCTTTGAAGTGAGTGAACACAGAACAACCCTGAAGAAGTACTCCACTAATCAAAGAAGCCCTTCATGAGCAGAGGACTCAGACCGCAGCTTGTGACGCCCATCCCATGCCGGCTCCATTGAGACTCTATAGGGATACCCCGGCCCTGGTGGAGTACCAATGAGGCAATCATCTCTCTGCACCCGCGCAGAGTGACCCAAGAAGGACCGTGTCAGACCAAGGCCTAGTGGAGGCCTCTATGGAGGTGCTTTGTGGTTTGTCTGTACTGCTGAATTGCTTCCCATTGGAATTTTTAAAGTGAATTTTGCAGAGCAATGTACTTACTGGCTAATCAGGATGAATAAAGGAATCCATCACTTAAATTCATGTTTATCTTTGCTCCCATTTTTTTGGGTTTGAGTGTGTGTGTGTGTGGGTGTGGGTGTGGGTGTGTGTGTGTGTGTGTGTGTGTGTGTGTGTGTGTGTGTGTGTGTGTGTGTGTGTGTGTGTGTGTGTGTGTGTGTGTGTGTGTGTGTGTGTGTGCGTGCGTGCGTGCGTGCGTGCGTGTGTGTGTGTGTGTGAGTGAGGTTATTTTATTTCTCAACATTTGTATACATTTTGGTATACCAATGGAATACCATGTGTGTAATATACTCTATGGGCAGCAGCTCCTTCCATGCTTTCTAGGTCAGCACAATTAAGAAAGACATTCTTAAAATTTTACGGCACTTTGTGGTTGGGAGTCTTTATTGTCCTTAAGGGATAATTATTAACAGCTGTTGTTCTGGGCTTGGTTTATATTGTTGAATTGGAGCAGGGATTAGGGCCTATCACCCATCTTTGTGGCGCTAATTCAGCCCTATCACTTTATCTAGAAATAGTTCCAAAGAATGTTTATACATTGTAATGCAGAAATATCAAAACCACACACTGTTTTGGTTTCGATACACTACACATTATTACATGATGGAGAACCTTTATTTGTGTTTTATGCTATGTATGCAACCGAATTTTAAACCACTCACATACAAACAAGCCTACATAATACATAATATAACGTTCATTTTTACAAATTTATTTTTTTGGTGGTCTCTTGAAAGAGATAACGACCATTTATGCTGCACTGCTAGACTTCTTTATCTGTTTTGGCCAGGACTTGTCCCCGCCCAAAGTTTACATAGGAGCCATGATCTATAGGCCTATACGTCACATCGACCATCATTCCATGGAAGACACTGTATCACTGTATAGTTCCCCTCGTGTATTGGAAAATATCACGTGATCTCTTGATAGTGACAACAAACTGTTTCTCTCAATCACTGTCTTCTTAAAATATTGTTGTCACGAGATATTGAAAAAATACAAACATTCTTTCAGCCTTATTTCAAATTCATTCATTTAGAATCTTATCATGCTTCTTTCATTATTCAGCCTTTAATTTATTGTACTGCATCCTACCCGCAATAATAATAAACGATGCGGTATGCACCATTATTTAATTGTATCATATCATCGACTATTATAGTAGCTATGTCACAAAAATGTACAGGCACAGGAAAACTTTAGAAATAAAGTTGGGCAGTGGGTCATGGTCGTCACACGCCGTTGACACGCATCACGTGGGGTGAATCAAAAGTATCGAGATAAAACCCTTATGTATTTTTTGCATGTGTGTTTTTTTTGCCTACGTTGTGCGTTGCTGTAGTTTGTGGTACAGAGAAAAACAATTGCAGTTGCAGGGCTCGAACGTTACTGCAATAACCCCGAGCTGTACAGAGAGCAGATCTACAACATCCGGGCAATACTGCAAGCCTGCGCAGAAAAGGAAT
The DNA here is from genome assembly GCF_026213295.1 of Gadus chalcogrammus. Lineage (NCBI taxonomy): Eukaryota > Metazoa > Chordata > Actinopteri > Gadiformes > Gadidae > Gadus > Gadus chalcogrammus. The sequence goes on from NC_079423.1 coordinate 27,444,213, forward strand.
GGCGGAGGTAAGTAAGTGAGCAAAATGAGGAATGCAATGAGCGAACGAGAAAGAAAGCGAGCCGTTTTTTATCACGAATCGGGACGTCAACATCGATCCTGCCTCGCGGGTCGAACCGTCTCTCCGCCGGTCAACTTTGTGTGAGAGCGAGCGGGGAAGTATAAATAGGGGAGAAGCTCTCTCTCGCTCTCTCTGTGTATCGTACCGCCGCACTCCGCGTTCGTCGCTTTAAACACTCATTCCCCTTCGCCTGGGCGTTAAAACAGTAAAGGCTGATGGATATAAAGTGGCGCTGAACTATTTCTGACGTGCTCTGTGGTATCAAAGCGGCTGGTTGAAGTTTTAAGAACGATGTCAGACTTTTTAGCCGACCAAACTATTCTGCCGGCCTGTTCGGATGTGCACGAAAAGACTATTTCCTACTCCAGCCACTTGTAGTGAGTCAGAGAGAGAGGAAGGAGCGTTCAGCACCCGAGTTACAGGAAAGCGCCACTGGGCGGGGTGAGACGTGGGGGTGGGCGAGAAACACACGACTTTTCAACTTTTTACGCGTTTAACTTTTAGTTTTTAAAGCACGCTTTGATCGGTATGGTCATTCTAACGATCGGGTATTTTGGGAAAGTGGTTGAAGCGTCGGTTCTCGGGTGTGTAGACGTCAGTGAGTCTAGACGTCTCCTTCGGTCGTTTGCAAAAAAACTAGCCAGCTATAATGTCTCCTGTGTCTTCAATGTTTGCTTTCGTCTGTCGTTTTTCTTGCCGTACAAGTTTTATAACTTTTAAAAGTTAAGTTCAACCTACTTTTTAACGCATAAAATAACGCATTGCGATGCCTGCCGATTAGGCTAAGAGTGGCCCTCGTCGATAAGTGAATCAGAAAACGTCAGCCGATCTATGATGAAACGAGCAAAGATCAACCACCCCACTTCTTCTGTTCACGCACATACATGCACACCTGTTGAAGTGTGCTGTACTTCTCATGTTTACCCCGCAATATACTTCTTTAACTTCACACTTGTTTTGTTTGTTTTGAATCATTAGTGGCCAAATGCTAAGTAGGATGTTTCAAAATATCAACTGTGTGTTTGTGTGTGTGTGGCCCGTAGAAGGTTAAATGGGTTCACGGCCTGAGTGTGGTCCGTATGGCCTAGCGAGGGTGTGGAGATCCAGCGATGAGGGCCACAAGCAGCAGTCACAGCAGCAGGGGTCCACACAGACTGCCGTAGAGGACTTGGAGAACCGCCAACTGCTCCAGCCACGTCCTCTCCCCATGAAGATGGCAGCTCCGTCCCAAACAGTAGGCTGGCTCTTGGCTCTTAACTTGGTGCTCAATATAGTTGTCTTGACGTTGTTAAACTCTAGATATGGTATGAAGTAGACCAAATGAAGCCACGGTTCATCGCAACGTCACATTATATCCATGGAAGTTAAAAGTTGGCGCTTTTAACTTCCATGGATACATGACGCTCGTTAAAACTCATGTAGTTGTACACTAAGTAGTTACTATTTCAAATGGACCCGTTTTCTTAACTAGGTCTCTTTGGTAAAACTTAGTGCTAAACCTCAATGAGACTAATCCGTCAAAATAAATGTGAAATTAAAAGATATCAGGAGTTTTTTGACTTAAGGATAACCTTTTATTCACAATTATTCTATTACTTAGAATAAACGTGCTTTAACTGCTGGCAAAGCTCTACTGTGTTACCAGAGGTCATAGTAACCTTGCTCTTGGTAAATCAATTGTCCTCTATCTCTTCCCATCCTGCCCACCCGTTCCTCCTCCGTGTTCCTTTGTGCTTCAAGGCCAGCGAGCTTCCCCTGGAGGAGCTGCTGGCTCTGTACGGCTACGAGGTGCCGGGCCAGCTCCTACAGCCAGGCAGGGACGGCTGCCACCTGCCCCACATCACACTGGACAAGGTGAGCAACGCTTGGGGGGGGGGGGGGGGGGTGGTCTCCTGCTTTTGCTCAGAAGGTAGAGCATGTGACAAACCTGCAACCGGGAGGTTCCCTGGTTCTCTGTTCTCCAGCACGTTCCTGACTGAAGTCCCCTGAGCAAGGCATCTCTAGCCTTGGAGGGGAGACCTGGCGGAGGCAATGTTGGAAGTTTGAGTGTGCGGAGGAATGTGAGGGGTTTTAAGAAGTGGTTAAGGAGCGGTCGCACCCACCACTGCAAAATAGTCCAACTTGGTGATACCTGCCTACTCTCTTCAAAACCTTTTTAGTTAGCCCTAAAATGGCATAAAATGCTGTGATAAGGCTCTATCAATAGTAAAACATCCTTTAGAAGTTGAGTTGTTTTCTAAATGGCAGCCTGGGGAACAAAATAACAGACGTTAGTGTGTCTTCTGTGGGCCATGTACCTTCAGGCGATCTCCACTGGTGTGTCTTGCGCTGTATGTGTTCCCAGCTTTATCTGTAACCGTTTGTCCTATAAAGGCCTTGGAAACACATGAATCAAACGTCACATGATGGTAACCGGCGAAGAGAAGAGCAACCCTAGGCCTTTGCTGTAGGCCACAGCGACACGCAAAACGACTTTTTACCCTTTAAAGCACAAGATAGCTTGTTGTACATCTTCAGTGTCCTACAGACCGTGACCGACGTATGGATCGAAGAACGATTAATTGATAGTACTTTATTTGCCATTTAATCACTTAGCAGATCCTTTCATACCAAGCGACTAGCAGTCAATTGTTTTTCAGAGGCATGTCTTTAATAAGTGAAGAGGTAAAGGTTGAATCCTACCTCTGCTTGCCTACACCGTCGGCTGGCTTGGTTCTGCCAGCCGACGTGTACATGCATATCTGGAGCACGTAAACTACGGCGGTACCCTTTTTGCTACACCGGTAATGTAGAGAGTAGTGACCCATGTCGGCTATTCGACAAGTATGTACGAAGCTTGAGGCGTATGCCCCCAAGTTAAAAAATGTGCGAGCAAAGGAAAAAAAAATGGGGGCACAATAGGTTTTTGTTTAGAACATTTATTAGCATGCAGAAATTGCAATTGGGGGAGGGGGAATCATCGGCCCAAGGACTGATCGGATATACGGCTACTCGAATTCTGAGCTACCCTGGGCGGGATTTAGCGTGAATATTCATTACGTTGTAACACACAATACAATGGAAAGATTTCAAATGATAGACTTGGAAAATGTAGCCCTTTATTATACACACATTTGCTGTTGGTGTATTAGCCTAGGACAACACCCTTGCCAGGTTATTTATCTAAATAGCCCTATGTTGTTAGAATTTACTAACTTTATGCAAGATCTGCGTTCGTGCAGTAGGCCTACTCGGCGTTGACTCTGTCCTAAAAATACAATATTATTGTAAATTATATCAATTCAAAAAAGCGGTAGCTAACGTTAGTTGAATCAAGCAAACAAATAGCTGTTGTTTTTGCTCCAAAAAGCTTGGCTTCCCTCGAATTTAATATAAGATAGTTCCTTCAAATTAGGGCTGTACGGTATGGACTAAAATGTACAGTATATCAAGGTAGGACAAGCTATGTTAATTGTTTCTTCAAATTACGATATTATTGCTTCTGAAGGGGTAAAATACTGGTAAGGGAGCAAAACTGCATTAAAAAAAATATTCAAGTTACATCTCTGAAAAACACTGATGTTTAAAGGAACACTCCACCCATTTGCATTAAGCTTTGTATTGTTGGTTACCCAGTCATATTTTTGAATGGTCATGCAATCTCATTTTCCCCCGAGACGGGAGCAATACGTATTTACCTCTTACACTTCTTTCTGGCAATGAAGCAAAGGTTTTCATTGCCAGAAGGAAATGCATGAGGGGGGATTTCTATTGCGACTACAAGCACTAGTCCCCCCCTTTCAAACCCGCCCATAGGGGGTGGGACCTAATGCGCTAACAGACCTATCACAGATCAGTGCCAGTGAGTTAGACTTCACCTGCAGAAAACATGGCCGAAGATACTGAATACGCAGACACACAATATGGAGGATTGGGATTTTGAAGAAGTTATGGTAGAAACGGATGTTCGTGGCTACCTTTATGAGCCACAATATAGTGACGAGCAGCTGAGGGCTATGGAGGAACAGGAGGCGGCTGACGCTGCCGCCGCTATAACCGAGGCAGACAACCTGCCTGCCGCAGACGAGGAGCCTGCAATGGCTCGATGGGGGCGGATTGGCGGTGCCTGTGCTCACACTGTGCGCCAATGGACACAGAACAAGAGTCTGTCTGCTGCCGAGAATTCCAGCGGTGCCAATTTCTTTTGGAAGAAATCATGGAATCGGAGGATGACACGGACGTGTGTGTTGTTGATCACCGGAGTTTCGCACCCCAGGCTTTATGCCTTATCTGAACAGTTGGGTATTGGATACATATTTCCGGACCCAGAAAGTGTACTGGAAACACCAGCCAAAGCCCGCCGGGAGCAACAGACGTCTGAGCATAGAGTAAGTGTTTGTTTTTTTACTAACACATTGGCTACAATAGTTTTGAGTCCCGGGGAACCTGACAATGTAGCTATCCGAAAGTAGCCGATCTTATTGGCAGATCATAGGCTACGTTACGTTAGCTTGAAGTCCGTGTAATGATAGGCTACTCGAGGCATAATTTTTCTTGCTTTGCTAATGTTGTTCTCTTTCTTTCTTAGACAGTATCTTATTCCTGTGTTGTCCAGGCCAGCTAATTACCCATCACAAGATGGGCAGTACCGTGGCTACCAGGAGACAGTAGATGCTCAAGATGAGCTGTGACTATTTTGACTCTAGCAAACGCACACTACACGTTCAATTTTTGTAAATAGTTCATATTTTTTCATGAATAAAACTTCAAATTCATGTTGGTTGTTGTGATTTGTTTACTAACCCAAGTGCCGTCATACTAAAGTAGGCCTACTGTATAAGACAAACACTTATTTCAATTGGGGAGAAAAGTTGAGTACAAATACTTGATATGCTGAGATACTGTAATTAGCAAATGTTTTTATGCTGTACAGTAATATACAAATGATGCGTTTGAAAAAACGAGGGCAGAAGTCTATGCTAGTCCACGTATCACGGGGATATGTTTACACAAAGTTTGCTCGCGCTAACACTCTCGCTAGGACCATGGGTCCTTCCCCCTCCAAACGGAAACAGGCGGGCGGTGCAGCGAGCGCAATGCACTGTGGTAGTTGGAGGATTTTTTACCTTTTGAGGCAGAGAGACACTTTCTGCCTTTTCTCAGGCTAGGATGAACCGATTTCAATTTTTTTTTGCACATTTATAATACATATGATTTTTTATTTTATCAACCTTCAAATCTCCACCAGTGAAGTATCCCTTTAATAGTATGGATTTGTTTCACCACTTGCTTGCAGACCTTGCCGCATAGTTTTGTCATCTCAATTTGGCTGAAGTGTGTGCGGGCAGGTAACGCTTACCTGGGATGAAGTGTTTTGACCATTTCTTTAAAGCCCTTTCTATCGACATTTTGAAGGGGAACCATGTCCTTACACAGGTAAACAGTGATGGCGTTTGTTATCTCGTTCCACCGCTGGCATTTTGTCGTAAGGACTGGCTTTGGAAAACGCCTGCGGAAGCAATGTCTGATATGCAGAGACAGCTTCACGCTACCAGCGTCTGTCTCGTACGGTGTTGAATGAGAGCTTGTGAAGGGACTACTGCGCGCTTGCGCAATAGCATAATGTTTGAGAAGTATCGCTGTCAAATCTGTCCCTGGTAAAGTAACATTGCGCGGAATTGGAAGAGGAACTATGTTTCGTCACCATATTTCCAGTAGTTGCGCGTAACTTTACTTTTTACATGAAAAAGTAGTTAGGTTACTGTATTAACGCGTTACTTAGAAGTCACTCGCACGCGTGCTCCAGGACGTTTACATTAAATAAACTGCCGCTCAGACGCAACCTCTCCATCCACACGCACTGTGGTGTTATATTACAAGTGCGCAAAAAGCGAACCATCCACACACACTTCGCCGCTCCGACGTTGCCGCTTGGTCGTGACGTTTGAGTGCCTCGGAAAAGGCCCTCAGACGTCACGAAGAGAACGCTATCTGCGTTTGGAGCAGAGTTGAAGGTTTACATAGGGTGTTGGGGAGAATTGCGAAAACATAGGAAATTACCCCTTTTTTATCGGGGTCTTATATCAGTAACAGTGACGAAATGACATGGTACTATGTTGACGATCCTATAAAACCCATTACCACGATGAAAAGAAAAAAAATTGGGTTTGCTTGCTCTTGCACTCTTTTATAAATTTTACCAACAGGACGGCTTTGACTGTTGTTTCCTGTCCCAGGTTCAGGTGACCGAGGACATGTTTGTAGGAGACGAGGAAGAGGATCCGTCGGCCGATGAAGACCTTGCGCCCTCCTATACTTCCAACCCTTCTGATCTGCTGAGACGACTGCAAGGTAACGCGCACACTTTCTCTTTCACTTTCACACTACTGTTTTTGGTTATTGTCACATCCTCTCGCTCTCGCAAGCTCTCTTGCTCTCTCTCTTTCTTTTTCCCTATCCTGTCGTATAACTTCGCTACAGGCACCTTCTCTGGCTTTTTGGATGCATATTTAATAAAAAAAAAAGTAATAGGCTTTGTTATGAGGAATGTTTCGGCGTTCTTTTTTTTTGTCTGTGTGTTTACCAATATTATCTATATAGATATCTATATCTAAATCAGTGTAAATCCGATGATGAAGACCTCTTTCTTATACCAGATCATGTGCTGATATAGGTCACCTTCTTTCATCCTAGGGGTGCAAAAGCTGCTTGAATCAAATGCACCATGTGTAGCAAGGAGAGTGCTTTAACTCGGCCAGCTGCATAGAGAAGTCGATGGAATGTGGTCTGTTTCCTTGTTGTGGAAATTCCCTTTATGGCCAAACAACATTTGCATTTGTTAACGTTATAAAATAAGCAAGCACAGCGTTCCTGTTTAAAGCCAAGCAACATGTCAGTTTCAGAACGGAAGCGAAATAACGCTATACAATTTTCTAATCCGAAATGGTATTGGTCCTATTCGAGGCCCAGCGGAAAAATACAGCCCGGAGAAATTCCTGCTCTGTATTTTTCATTTTAAGACCTGTCACTGGCCTTGACATACCCATCTTGATTTGTGCATTTTTTAAGTACGAAAAATGACATCATGGCTGTCCCTGGGATGTCTGGGTGTTAACGGAGTGAACAACATGCTGTCTCTCAGGTGGAGACAAACAGGCCGACGCTGGCTCTTCAGAAGAAGACTCAGACGGTGCTTTCGTTCCCTCCAATGGAGAACGCAAGGTAAACCGCTGGAGCTCCCACGTTTAATAATCTCTCTTAACCCCACTGAATGGCATTAACACTGCCAGGGTTAGCAGTTCAATTCCTAATGTGACCCCCCCCCCTCACTTGGGGTGTCGTAAGATGCTTTGAATAAAAAGCCAAATGGCATGCATGGTTATATAATCATGAATAAATCCATCAAATCACATTGTCCTCTGTGGTTTGCTCATGACTGTCGTACCAACTCTGTCTTGCCAGGATATCATGGTGGGCTCTATGTACCAGGCCCAGATCCCTCCGCTCAGCCCGTACGGCTCCCAGGGCCGAGGTAAGCCCCCAACACTCACACCTAGTCCCCACACGGCTCCTCCCCTCGTCCCTTTCACCATGCTGCTCATGCAGTGGCTCAGCCGAGATAACAGAAAGAGCTCGTGCCTGCGTAGACCACCAATGGGTTTTACTGGTATTTTTTTTCAATCCCACCTTATTTTTTCGTCCCTTTTTAATATAATTATGTCTCTCTCTATTGGCCCCTCCTTTTATTTTCATACACTTTCTCCCATCCCTGCAACATACATTCTTATTTTATTTTATTGTATGACAATGTTTATATGTGAAGCACTTTGAGTCTGCCTTGTGTATGAAAAGTGCTACATAAATAAAGTTGCCTTGCCTTGCCTTATCTCCTTAATTGTACCGTGATCCAACCCTAACCCTTATCCTCCCTTCTTCCTCTCCTCCTCTCCCCTCCCCCTCCCTCCGTCTTCAGCCTATGACGGTGACGACCAGCTGCTGTGGAGCCCCGGGGTGCTGCCCCCACAGGAGGTGGAGGGATTCCTGCTCAGCGCCCAGGCCCCCAGCGCCCAGGAGGTGGCGCCCTACACTAATGCACACCGGGACACCCTCCGCGACAACGAGCAGGTAGCGTGACACGCAAGGGTTCTCAAGCTGTAGGTCGCGGCACATAAACGGGTCGCACCTCGGGATGCGGTAGGTCATGGGATGACCGTAAACTGTAAAAGGTCAGATGTGTATTATGTTTCACCGATTATACACAGTGTGTTTACCCAATTGCACACAAAATGTTCACTTAAGCGGAGCGTCAGTGTTGTGTCTTTGCACTTGTTTTTAACGGTAAAGTCTATTATAGGTACCGTCTTTACCTCTTTAAAACAGAGTGAGTCTACTTTCCTCGGTTTAAGATGTCATGCATCGGTCTGAGAATCGTTCTCATTACTGGCCCCTTTGGCCGGTAAGTGAACTGCAGCCTACTTAAGTTGTTTCATTCAGAGCACTGCCCCATGGGATGAGACAATAACAATCATGAAAATCAATATTTGTTTATGATTATTTATTATCATAAATACACATTTTAAAACAGAAATGTTTGTCATTAACTGTGCTTGGAAGACACTTTTTCACGACAGTCTGAAACTAGACGTTATAGAAGTCCATAAGAAGCGTTTGACGCTTACTATGTGCTTAAGTGACGGTTTTGGTGTGAATTAGGGGCTAGGGAACCCCTGGCTTACTGCATACGGCAAGCTAGTTGTTCTACTTAGGGACCACTCCCGAAGGAGCATTTAGTGAATGTAAAGGAGTAGTGTGTAGCCCCGGGCAACAGTAGCCAAGGAGGTAAAGCAGCTAGGCTGACCATGGGAATGTTGCTCTTTTGATGTTAGGGTTTCTTCTTTATCTAATTTTTAAGGTTTGCGTACTTCGTTGAATATGGGTTAAAAAATATATGGCACTAATAATAATTGTCATTATTATATGTTACACATGTAGTTTTATACTCATCGCCTTGAAATGTCATTTTGAAAAGATATGTTGTAATTTATTTTAACTGTTCACATTCAGGCCCTCTATGAACTGGTGAAATGCAACTTCAATGCAGAAGAAGCCCTAAGAAGATTACATTTTAATGTGAAAGTGTTCAATGGCAAGTATATTTCTGTTTCTGTTTATATCAAAATAACCATTTGTACAACAAGACAAAAGCAAACGTTAACCCCGGATTGAAAACCGATTGACACGGCTGCTACCATCTCAGGAGACGACAACTTTAATAAATTAAGGTTGATTAATAAATTGAAATGCACATTTCCATATCCGTGGCTACGAAATGTTTCAATTTGAATTCAACTTTTTAAAGCTGTACTTATTGAAAATGTATTGAAACTATTAACTACTAAATATTTAAAATCAGAAAAACTGAAGTGTGTGTGTGTGTGTGTGTGTGTGTGTGTGTGTGTGTGTGTGTGTGTGTGTGTGTGTGTGTGTGTGTGTGTGTGTGTGTGTGTGTGTGTGTGTGTGTGTGTGTGTGTGTGTGTGTGTGTGTAGATGAGCTGTGCTCCTGGAGTGAGGAGGAGGGTCTGGGTTTCCAGCAGGGCTACCGGGCCTACGGGAAGAACTTCAACCTCATACAGGCCAATAAGGTGAGCCCCCTCGTGTTCTGGAGGCCAGGGTTAACATGCGTTAGCTCGCCTGCGTGCTGAATGGCAGAGCAAGGATGCCCTGTGTGTCTATTTTAATCAACATGGTCTCACAGGAATCCGTGAAATTACTATGGTCGGACGCTTAACTCGAAATCCGTGGCTACATCACGGAAACACGCCGATATCCGTGTGTGAGCCACGGAATAACAGTGTAATTTACTTGCATTGGAGCAAATTCCGTGGCCACATCACGGACAATTGAAGTGATTCCGTCAGACCACCACGGATTTTGATCTAAGCCCCCGCTGTGGTCAAATGTGGCACACGCACAGATTGAAACGGGAGCACACACACAGATTGAAACGGGAATCTGTGTGTGTGCCACGGAATATCATTGTCATTTACTTGCATTGGAGCAACTTCCGTGGACGCATCAAGGACAATTTAAGTGTTTCAGTGAGACCACCCCCGGTTTTGAGTTAAGCCCCCGTGGTCGACTCGCTCGTTGAAACGGGGATCCGTGTGTGAGCCACGGAACACCAGCGTCATTAACTTGCATTGGAGCGAATTCCGTGGCCACATCACGGAAATCGGCGTGTTTCCGTGATGTGTCCACGGATTTCGAGTTATTCGTCCGTAGTCATTTCACGGATTCCTGTGAGACCAGGTTGATTTTAATCTACTGTCCTGTTCAGCAGTTTGGTGAACTAGAATATGGGCTGGAGGCTGCACCAATCTAAAATACGCAAACATTAACCCATGGTGGAACATATGCCCCGAGAACTCAACATTTTTGTTTCTGAGACTGTGTTCAGAACCTACGAGGTGGATGTTGTGTCTGGAATCTGACCTGTGGTGCTAGTATGTCATCATGTATGGCACCTAATGTACGCATTTATTGTATGTTGTACGTCCTAAAAATAGTACTTAGCATTGTGTATTATCTTATCCTAGCTGTCTTTTTTGTATCCGAGGAATGGGTTAGCCTAATAATTGTAAGTGCTTGACACTTTGTTCTATGAACATCCTTTACTGTAGCACCAGCGATATATTGTTTTACTTTCTTCTGAAAAATGTTCTTATTGTAAGTCGCTTTGGATAAATGCATCTGCTAAAGGCCCTAAATGTAAAAATGTCACCACCTTACCATAAACTTCATTAGAGACTGGTTTGGTGGCTGAATTCTCGTTTTTTTTGTTCCTTTCTTCTGCCGCAGGTACGGACACGCTCGGTGGGGGAGTGTGTGCAGTACTACTACCTGTGGAAGAAGTCTGAACGCCACGAGTGCTTCACACAACCGGCCCCCAAGATGGGCCGCAGGAAGTTCACCCTGCAGTCCGGGAACATGTGAGTCACACTGCACACCAGACCGACAGAATCTGGGTTCACTTCAACGACCCCGTCTAGGAAACATGCAATGGGAAAAAAAAAACAGCATCAACATTGGTCATTTCAATTTGTGCTATTCGACCAGAAGGACACCTTTTTTATTTTATGAAACACAGTGTATATAGTACACTCAGTGGAGTGAATTCATCAGAAACCAATAGTTAATCAATTACACTTAACATTTTTTTACCTTTTAATAAATCACCAGCAAAATATTTGATAAACCTCATCCCACCCTCAAAATTGTCCACATCTATTTTTTATGACGGGACACATCAGTCTGAACAATCAGTCTGGACTTCTTCTGAGAATTTGTCTTGAAACAGTGTAGATATCACTGTCCTCTTATATTGGGGATTATAAACTATATTGTGCATTTTAATTCAGCAAATTCTACACATCTGAGACCAGATTGGTCTTTGAGTCGTCAGATAGTCATATCAAATGACGACCAGTCACTCCCATTCTGAGTATTTGGCGTGAGGGCGGTTTTTATGATCAGAGCAGCCATTACTGCTGGTTTAGAGAACTGTTTTCTGCTGAGGTCTGGTGGTTAGACGGTGGAAAAACTGTTCTTCTGTTTCTACATTTCTTTTGGTTTTCCTGTCTGGTTGACTAATATATTGGCCTACTTGATGCTTTTAACTACCGTAGTTTTGCTGAAACAAATCCATAACTTTTTTGGTTTTGTGTTTTCTTTGAGGGGATTTTTGCAAGTTGATGAATGACCAAGCTTCAACCCAGAACAAATTGATCCTCTAGGTCAATTAGTTTGTTCATAATATAACAAGGAACTGTAGGACGTAGCGACCTGAGTTTTTTAATTTATTGGTCGTAAACCAACTTCCTCGTTTGTAGCACTTGTGTTGCGGTTAGAGTGCACTTTATTAAAATGTCTCTCTGTTTCTACTCAAGTGCCTAACTATTACGCACTTGACTTTCATAACTATGATTAAAGAATACCTTTTCTTTCTGATTATCTATAACGCACTGGAGCTCTTTTTTTTAATTAACGGCAACTTTTGTTCCGTTAATTAAAATTTTGTCCTCCATCTGCCCTCCGAGTATGCCTGTAAATCGCTTTCAAATTGTTATCCATAAAGTAATGTTACTGCTCCCCACCCCATGTCGTTCTCACAGGGAGGATGCGGATCAGTACGAGGACCTCAGGCCGCTAGAGAGCCACGGTAACGCCAAAGTTTCCTCCCACAAACCCCTCAGAGCACAGAGGATGAACCTCGCCCCGTCGACGGCACAACGCCCCGACAAACCAGGTAGGGTCCTCAGCCCTTCTTCAGCACAAGTAAAGAGTTTGAGGGGGATCAGCCAAGGACGAACCCTAATGTGTTTCAGATGTAAAATGTGACATGGTGTTTAGAAAGATTGATTGCAGTATTGCAGCATTGAAGTGTTTTCCATTGCACTTAGAGGCTCTAACAAACGGAAGTCAGACGGCATTTTTAGAACGTCTTTCAAGAAGCGTCCGCATAAAACCGGAGGCCGGGGCGTGACATGGGTTTTCAAAAAGTGGAAAGTGCTTATGGTAGAGCTGCGCCTTGAGAAATGTGATTGGACAAATGCTTTGATGCCAATGCAGAGATGTAATGTATACCAGAATTCTTGGTAATAGGTTGGGGAAAACAGATGTATTTTTTTGGTAGGAATGGCCCAGTGGGTCTTTATAGGTTTTACAGGCAAGGCTTTAGGCACTATGTCCTGTATTGACTATAATATATTACTTTGACCGTTATCATTTATTGATTCATGTATATGTGTGTGAGCAGAAAACGTAGGAGCCATTCAATCAATAGATTATGTTTGTATAGTGTTCCTTTATGGTTAATTATAAAATCAAGCTATTTCTTAATTTTACTCCAACCAATGGTGTATTTTTAGCTTTCAGTTGTGTCACTGTAATTCATGCCAGACTCAACTTGGCAGACTTTTTTGCTCAAGCATCTCGAATGGACAAGGCAGAGCACTGAGCTGCAAACCCCATTTCTGTGATGCACCCGACCACTTGACCTTAGCACCGTTCAATGGAGGAGATAACGTATTCCCACAACTAACAACAACAATAACAACTGCAACAAGTAGAGTAACAGTTTAGCAACGTGTTCCCTGAGATGAGCCACAGGTTAGAGTTTGGTTTCTCATGAAGCACTGACGTGGGTTTACTTGTACACTATTAATGTGTATTAATTAGATATGAACTAAAGTTGAGTGTCAACCTTACTCCAATAATCCAAAGGAGTGTCAACTTAACCTCTTATCTCTACAACCGCCAAATCACAATGACCGGGTGACCCTTATCCTGGTGCACTTTAGGAATGTTTCATTTCAGTTTCGTCTTTGGAAAAAAAAATAAAAAAAATATTCCGAGATTAGTTTTAGCTTAATTTCGTGGGTTGAGGTGACCGCCACTGCATTAGCTAGTCAAAAAGTGGCGTTGCCTCCTGTGTTCAGGCGCCATCAGGGTGATCTCTCTCCTGACCTGAATATGTTTGCATAGCATTTCACAACCACATCATCTCCATACAAGTCCTTACACTCTGTGAAACGCTGGCCATGCCCACTCCAGAATCCATGGGTGTATGTGGAGGTTCCCTGTCAGAATACATGTGTTTGGAAGTCTTTTGGTTTTTGCCTCATTTTATAATGATTTTAAAGCATTCTAAATGTTCCCATTTTGTGTGTGTGTGTGTGTGTGTGTGTGTGTGTGTGTGTGTGTGTGTGTGTGTGTGTGTGTGTGTGTGTGTGTGTGTGTGTGTGTGTGTGTGTGTGTGTGTGTGTGTGTGTGTGTGTGTGTGTGTGTTCATGTGTGGCTGTAGAGGAGGAGGGTCGCCCGAGGCGCAGAAGAACTCCTCGCTTTCTGTTAAAGTCGTGAGCTCGGCCCCAGAACGCAGGCGCAGGTAACCCACACGGCTGAGGAAGGGGAGGGAAACAAAATGGAGATCACCATGAGCCCCCTTGTAGACGGAGCGATTCTCACTTTATTCTTTCCATGGGGATGTTTTGTTGTCACGGCAGCCGACAATCAAACAAAAAATAATTACATTTAAAAAAGACAAAGTTACAACAAAATAAAAATGACATTGTTTGTATTCACAGATTAACATGTGCAAGAGTAATATAAAGAACAGATTCCTTATATTTTATGAAGAAGAATCAAGATAAATATCTCTGCCATTAAAGCCACAACAGTTTCCTATCATCAGCCTTAAAGCCAGTCCCATGATTTACATTGTAATGTAACAATCATAATAGTATAGTACCACAATGCAAAATACCTCACCCCTACCTGCATTAATACCTACCTATAAGTCATCAGATATTCAACCTCCGATCTATAATTCTCCGTATGAACTGAAGTTCTGGTTCTGCATCTCACCAAAGCTACTGAGAGTTCAACACTAAGTGCTTGGAGAAGTGTTAATGGTTCCCATTAAGACTCAATGGGGTTTGGTAGAAGAATCATCTTGCTGCTTGTCAATATCTTTTTTAGGGCATGAATCACACTGAAAGTCCCAACAAACTCGTTTTCTGTGTAAATCCCTTTACAACCGTTTGCAATTACATAAGCGTTTTTTATGGTTTTTTTTTCAGTTTGACTTTGAGACAAGCTTAGTGTAGCATACTTATTCAAATGCCAACAAGCAGCTTTGCCCAAAACGATCCTCGAAATAATTGTATTTTATAGTATTGGTGTCTGTTGCACTTCTTAAAATGTGCACTCTGGCGGCTAATGTTGATCTTCATTTTTTTAATCCAGATGTCAAGTATTGATTGTCTTTCTTTCTGTAAACATACCCCGCCAAGGTGCAGAGATTGTTTTACAGACTGTGTCTTTGTGTCTCGTTGCCAGGCGGTGAGTCGGGGCTCCTTGTGATGGACGGCCGTCCCCGGAATCTCCTCGGCCATCCCTTCTCCCCCCTGCTCTCCTCTTCCATCCACGGATCAGCCCATGGGTTCTGACCCAGGCGGCGGCTGTGTTCGACACCCCAACCTACCGACACCCCAAGCGCTCCACTGTACCCCCCTTTCCAAAGAGCACTGAGCTTCTGGGTCGTCCCAGTCCAGAGGGCATCCCCTCCCCCCCCCCCCCCCCCCCCCCCACAGACCGTGATAATGGCCCGATCCAGGGGCTGCAGGCAGGGACTTTGGCCAGCGCCATGCCGACCCACCTGCACCGGCCACAGCACCACCCTTCACCACAGACTGTAGGACCTCCAGCAGTTTCATAGGCCTGTGAATCGTCCAGTGAAGGGGCGGAAATGGATCCCAGTCAAACCAAGGGCAGACGGAGAACTTCTTCCTGAGGTTGTATGGAGAACTGATCTTGAGTTTTTTCTTAAATTTTCTTTTGTATATTTTGTTCAAGACAGGAGGGGCATTGTCCACTCTGAACTGTCCGATGTCTGGGGGGTGAAAGAGTTTCCCACTCCCCGAGTCCTGGGAGGTAATTCTTGCTCCCTATGAACTGAACTAAGAACAGAAGCACATTGACCAGCCTTCCCCCGTCCACCCATTAGTGGACGGACCTGTCAATCAGTAACTTTGGGCTGCTATTGGAGACTACATTAGTTTACTGCTTTTCACTGGCTGGACGTTTTGACTGCAGGTACTGGGATGGTGAACAGAATAGTGTGTACTCACTGTCGGCAAGCATAATGAACAAAGTTGATCACCGTCCACCAACTGGTTAGAACATCATAGCAAATGTTGACCACAACTTTTTTTATATATAAATATATATGATTATATGCTTAAGTACAACAATTTAAATTCTTATCGCCTAAGTGATCAGTCGGGTACTATGTGTTTATACTCAACCTCTTCAAAATTCAATAAGCCAATTGGACGACAGGTTGATGCCTGTGTGAATGTATAGTGAAGCTAAAGTTATGAAGTCGATGAAGCATCACCGAAAGTGGCCTCTTACCCAGTTTAGATCAATTGCTTTCCTTTCTTTACTGCTTTTTACTCCTTTTTTATCTTCCTTTTCTTTTTATCAAGCAGTCTAGTGTCCTTGACACAACGTTGCTGGTTCTTGGCTATACCAACGTTTTTAAATGAACCCTTTGCTCCGTTTATTCTTGTGACATTGCGTTTAGGGCAACGATTAATTAACATTTAAAAATAGCTTATTTTATCTCAACAATAGCCAGTCCATGCACTTGTTAGCAATGCATTGGTTACTTTGCTCTGTATGGTCACGCTGGATATGAAGTCATATTGGATTCCTATTGGACGAATCTAACAATTAATCTCGCAACCGGCCCAAAAATTACTCCGTTCAGCAAGTGTCTACAGACACTTGTTAAAATCTCATTGGCTGAACAGCTGATAATCTGTTTTACTGTCCCCCGGTTGAAAAATAATACACTTTACAATCAGGTATAAAAAGCAGACGGGAACATCATGACAAAATAAGTGCATATCGCTTCCTGGAGGTTTAGATTCGTGGACCAGGCTAGACTGAACGAATGGCAAGATTATCACATGTAAAAAACAAACACATGTTCTAGCCTCTACTACAAACCAAAAGGAATTATTGTTTTTCAAATTGTTGTTAAAGACACAAATTCAGTGGTATCAAGCCTCCATAGCCCTTTCTATTTATTTCCTTATTCTGGGTTCACACAAACAACAAACAAACAAACATGGCTGCCGTTTGCTTTTTGGTCCAACCCAGTGAGAGGTCAACATTTGTCTTTGTGTTTGCATTGTTAACTGGCGGAAGATTCTGATAGTGAAAACAGAAAAGGGGGAACGGTATCACCACAGTACACTGCCTTTTTGTCTTTTTAAGCAATTTATATATTGTACCTCTGTTGTTTATTGGTTTATAATTATTATATTTTGTACATAAAAGAAAAAAGGAACTATTAAAATCGACATTCAGAATTGAAGTCACTTTTTTTCCTCTCCAGATAAACATAGCTTTTTTTAGGGCAGAAATTTGCCTATATCTCCTTTCCCATATGAAATATACATGTGAATATTCCTGTTGTCCTATAGAGGATGCTGTGGCTCTGTTAAAATGAACTCCCCAGCAAACATATTATTTCTCAAGCTTTGCTAGAGCCTCTATATACGGCCATTCTATATCAGACAAAGGCTCTGTTCTCAAAAACATTGATATTTTATTGATCCCAGATGAGAAATACTACAAATAACAACGGAATAACTACCCCAAGGTCATCCTGAGTGGGCATAGAGAAGGGGCTGGCGGTTAGTGTGCGGTCCTTTTGAGGCCATTGATGAGCCGTTGATGCCCAGGGACCTGCAACACACCCTGAACCCCCCCCAGCTGTTGGATCAGCACCCCGGCTAGCGCCAATGGGGGGGGGGGGGGGGGGGGCTGCCCACCTGTTACCCTTCCCACCAATCAGCAGCCCCGAGGCACCAGGCCCACTGAGGTGGTTGATTGACCACTGAGTAACAAGGGGCTGTGTGCGCCAGTATGAAGGAGGGGGGCTAATGCTGTGAATCTTTAGGATCTTTAGCGTGACGTATCTTCACGTTCCCTATTGAGAAGGAGTCAGTATTGCAACAACTGAAAATTGTAGGCCACAGCATCTTGGCCATTTAAATATTTCCTTTTAGGATGAAGGGAAGTTTAAGGGCAGGCAGTCAAGGATACCTCACTCTTGGGCGATACCATTCAGACTTTGCGGTTTGTACACGCGTCGTGTGTACACATGCTTTTGTTTCATCATATTCTCGAGCTATTCAAAGTACCTCTAGCTTCCTCTTGTGGTGCTATGCCTCTGTGTCTGCTGTGGTTCTTCAGTGCCCTCTAGTGGCCCACTGGTGAAAGTACCTCGGTCTGGGAGTCTGCCTCTGGAGCTGCGCCATGTCTTCACCATGTCCACCCTCTAATGTCAGAGACAGGACAAGACTACTAGTACACACACACACACACACACACACACACACACACACACACACACACACACACCATGGAGACAGTAGGCAGACTTCTAACAAATAATTTACTGTTATTAATGCACAAAATCACCGGTATGGATGGCCTTCACTGTTACAGAAAGAGACAGAGGATATAGTCCTACTCAAACCCTTAGCGATGGAATTCTTCACATTACGTTCAGAGGAAAGAATTTCATTCCAGTTAATAAAAGTTTCATTTTAGGTATTTAAATGGAAGGACTTATAATATAATCCAATATGATCTAATCAGTATCATTGCATATCTTATAATTAAGGAGCTATCCAGCTCATTTGTGGTATACTCTATAACTCTATACAATCAAGGGTTGGGTTGAGTCTGTTCACTCTACATGGGAAATGTTTCACTATCGGATGGTGGAGAGAATTGTTTATTATTTTATCCTAGTCTTCGGTTCCCAACATGTTATAAGACCATACATTTGCCTTAGTCCTCTCCTTGGGAATCAACCACTGTCCTCCCACACATGTGACCGCCACATGACATTTTGAAACGTCACATGATGTGACAGGACAGAGCATGTCATCTCAATAACAACAAGACTGAAGAATTTGATAGTTCCTCCATTTCCTATCGCTTTCTGGTTGAATCTTGCTGTATGGTGTCTATCTTACAAAAGGAAGAGACTCCATTTGTGAAATATTTTTTTCAATGTATGAATATTTTCTATTATATTTCCTATTCATATTTAATAAGAATATAGTTTAATATTTATTTTACATGAATCCGCATCCAAGTTAAATGCAACCAAGTTTTTTAAACCAAGTTTAAAAAAAAAATGCTTTCGAGCGTGTAGTCTACCATTGAAAAGCAAATATGTGTTCAGAATTAGTATTATTGATTGGTGTTGTTAGTTTGTACACCGTCTTCATCAGACGATTCATCAGTGTGCTCTGGTGAGGGGTTGGGGGAGGGGGTCGCTGGCAGCGTTCTCCCCTGCAGATCAACTGTCACCATTATCTCATCAGGCGAGCTGCGTTCCTCTGCCTGATTAGGGGCCGCGCGGGGACACATTGATTGGCCATCAGAGCTGCAATTGCCTCGACGTGATGATAAGGTGAAAGCAAAAAAAAACAAAGAAGCATTGTGAATTCGGGCTCTCGTAATATTTTCCCCTTGTCTTTGGATTCCTCCTTGCTTATCTGTCTGTTTCACACTAATCACATTTCGTGATTTATTGTCCATGTTGCCTAAGAGGATTTGCGTTTGGTAAAAGGGATTGAGGCTCGACATTTGGAAATGCATAAACCTTTTGGGAAGACTCTTTGAGCAACACCTTTTTTCTGGTGTGGGAATTCTGTCCTTTTTTTAAAGGACACACGTTGTTATTGGGGCAGCTGGGGGGGGAGGCTCTAAAGTGGGGGGGCATCTGGGGGGGGAAGGCTCTAAAGTGGGGGGGCGGCTGGTGGGGCAAGGCTCTAAAGTGTGGGGGGGGAAGGCTCTGAAGGGGGGGGGGCAAGGCACTAAGGGGGTGCCGTCTGCCCCCCCCCCCCCCCCCCTGTAAATACGCCCCCGCACACACACACACACACACATGACTGCCAGTGCTGTGCAACAAATCTTATTGCTCAACAGACAACAGAATTTTCACACGAGAAAAAAAGGGTTGCTTCACATTGTTATTGTCCAATTATACACCTTTGGTTCATGTGTGTCCGCATACATTTCTCTTATAGATTTCAAATTTTTGTGTTTTGCATGAAAACACCATGCCATGATGGGCCCTTAATTATTAAGTGGAGCTTTTGATTTTTCTCTCCCCGTTACCCAAACGTTCCGAATAACGCATAGCAACCAACCAACATGTTTCAGTTCTAAATGATGACGTAATAATGGTTTTCAATTCAACTAATGTGCTGTTCAAAGACAATATCAGGCATTGCGACATTGGAGTGTATTAGAGAGAGTAGTTTTTTGTGGCGAGAGAGAGAGTTTTTACATTTCTAATATTGATTAATTGGTGTTGATTAGGTCGGTGAAGCGACATGGAAGGTGAGCTCTTTGTACAACTTACGGTATTGTTTTGCGCGCCACGGTATGGGCGCCTCGAGTCGGCGGCTCAACATTGCCCCCGTCTGTTGAGAGAAAGAGGCCTAACAAGTTACAATTTCGATACGAGCTCCGTTGTAAATGAAGTTATCGACAGCTTGTTGGCTTATGTTTCAGAACGTTTTCTAGATGCCGCAAGTTAAACTGAGCTCTTATCACATTATTAGATGCGTGTCTTTTTCAAAACTGATGGTGGCGTTGTTGAGACACATGGCCAAAGTGAAGCCCGAGATCGTGCTTTCATATAAAATAGGAAATGCTTTCATATTCAATAGGAAATTGTAAACGGGATTGAAACACCCATTGGCTCCAATGTTAGCGGAAGGACGTAGGCCACAATAAAAAAACAACTAGCTAGCTAGTTAGTTAACCGGTTTTTTTTTATGAACAAATAGGCTACCAACAAATCTTTGTTTGTCGAGGTCTAGTCAATATAGGCTTCTTCTTATCCCAGGTGTGTTCAAAGGAGGCCTGATCTCCTCCTTATCGTCCTCCTACCTGGTGGAAGAGATAATAGGGGAAGGAAGCTTTGGCCAGGTGGTCAGATGCGTCAAAACGGCCACCAATGAAAGGGTGGCCGTTAAAATCATGATAAACGACCGGTTCATGATTGCGTCGGCTAAGCAAGAGGTATAAAAGACACATGAATATCTTGTTATTTTAATATAGAAAATATATATGCCTATAATAATTGACATATTTGTTTTAACATATGTTGTAATGATATGATGTCACATATATTTGTTATTAAAAAAAAAAAGTTTAAATAAATAAATGCTATTTCACAATCGGAAATATCTTTTTAACCTGCTGTTTATCCTCAGATCGCCATATTAGAGCGCCTCCAAGTTCTGGACCCAGATGAGTGTGGGATTGTGCGATGGATGGGTGTCTTCAGACATGGTCCCCGTATCTGTCTGGAGTTCGAGCTCCTGGACAGAAGTCTCAGAGACTTGACCCAGAAGACAGAGCACCACATTCTGCCTCTGATGCAGATCAAGATCATCCTGCAACAGGTGTGGTTGGAAACCTCAAAAACATTGACCATTTTATTTGAAAATATACTCTTGCTCTGTAAACAGAATGCATCATTTTCCAAAAAATAAACGGTGTATCATGCGTGTGTCAGATTCTGTTAAGGATATTGGAATGATTCATCCACGCTTACGCTTTGGTCCTTTTAGAACTGAACCAAATAAAATAAAATGTTGACAGCATTACATGACTAGAAGAATTAGATCAACAGAAATGGAAACATAGTCAACATTAATGGTCATAAAATAATGATGTATTATTGTTTTTTCAGCTGGCTAGAGCCCTGCAATACCTGGGCACAATCGGGATCATTCATGCAGACCTGAAGCCAGAAAACATAATGTTGACAGAACAGGACACTAGAGTGAAGCTCATTGACTTTGGCATATCCTATCACGTGTCCAAGGCAAAAATTGGCTTGGAGATCCAGACCATGTTTTACAGGTGAGTAACTGACAGCAATCCTGACCTGGTTCTTATCGGCTACTGATTACAATGGTTACTCCACCTTTTTATCTTTAACTTATTTCAGATCACCAGAGGTCATACTGGGGCTCCCGTTTACAGGCATGGTGGATATGTGGTCCCTAGGCTGTGTGGTGGCAGAACTGTTCATTGGCTTCCCAATTTATCCCGGCAACATGGAGTACGATATGGTCGGTAATAGTATAAGAGAGTGTTTCAAAGTAAATGTACCAAAGCACCTTTTACACAAAGAAAAAGTTCAAACTGCAAGCCTGACTCTGTGGGGATCATTGAATATTGGATATTCTATAATATGTATACAATTATTATTATTGTAGAATATGATGCATTTAGTTCTATCGTTGATTGATAACTGAAGGGGCCATTCTGTTGTGCTTCAGCTGCGATATATCCTGGAGACCAATGGGAACCTCCCTGTTGAAATGCTCGACCGCGGCATGAAAACCCATTTGTTTTTCAACAAAGGATCGATCTGGAGACTCAAGGTATCACTATATACGTGTCTGTCTGTCAGCCTGTGTAACTGTCTTCATGGGTCCCTATAATCTAGCTTTAACGGGGACTCTTTTTCAGTCGGCACGGCAATATGAGGAGAGGGAAAGTCTCAGGCCGCCCCGGACCAGACGGTTCCTAATCAGCTCGCTGGAGGGGATGGTCGAAGTAGGTGTTGATCCATCAGCGTTGTGAACGTTAATGAAGTGGCCGTGTCGTTTCCAATGATCGGAATCATTTCACTTTTTCGCCAAAAGCTAGGAACTGTTCTAGGCGGACCCGTTCCGCCCAGCTTCACTGACCTGATGAAGAGGATGCTCCGGCTGGATGCCAACCAGCGCATCACACCACGTGCACTGCTGGAGCATCCCTTCATCAGCCTGGGGAGAGAGAACCAGTCCAACGGCGGCAGCCCTGAGCCCACTGTGGACCCCCTCGACACCAGCAGCCCAGTGTCCAGTGTGGACCCCCCCCGACGGAAGCACTCCTGTGTCCAGTGTGGCCCCCCTGACACCAGCACTCCCGTGTCCAGTGTGGGCCCCCCGGACAACAGCACTCCTGTCTCCAGTGTGGACCCCCCCAACAGCAGCAGCCCTGGGCCAAATGTGGAGCCCCAAGACAGAAGCAACCCTGTGTCCACTGTGGACCCCCCCAAGAGCTACTGCCCTGAGGGCAGTGTGGACGTGGAGGACACAGTCGACCCCACCGACAGCGGCAAAGGGTACTTGGGCCATTCACTCTCCACTGCTTCCTTGATCAACTAATGACTTGAGTCCTTATGTTCTGCGTTCAACATTCATTTCGACAGGAGCTTCTCTGAAGGAGAAATTAGAGACATATACAACTTATCCTTGGACTCTGAGATAGTCAGGTAGGCCAGCCTTCTAGAGCTCCTATTCTGTTGGGTACAATTGACTTGAACCAGTACAACAAACCAGTACGATTTTGAAATATTCAAGTCTCACCATTTAGGCCTATCTGTATTGACGTTATGATGATACAATTAATAATCAATAACATGTATGTATGAATGAGTATTACACTGTGGCAATAAACAATGGTAAACTTGATAATTTTGGTGATTTACTGATTTACTTAACTTTGATTTGCAGGTTTACTCCCACACTTAAGTCTCTGTGTGATCTGAATGAGTCAACTGAGGAATCGAGGATTGAGGAAAACACTGCCACACTTGAAATACACAGGTAGGCTCGTTTTCTGCGGCTCACTCACCATTTCATGGTCCTTAAATCAAGATTGGTGGATTGGTTGATTAAATTGCAATCTTTTTACACTATTTCTTCTTGATCATTGTTTGAGAAGCACTTCATCCGCGCCTACCACTTCCTGTGTGGTTGCCATGGAGACTGATGCGGGACAGCCAGGTGTAGCAGACATCCCGATAGGTTTGTCAGAAGCCCAAAGCCTTTTTCGACTTTGTGTTTTACGCTTCATCAACTCATTTCGTTTTTGTCATTTTCAGAGGTCACCCAAAAAAACATGAACAAGCGAGGCCTCGTAAAGAGGTTGTTTAAGAGCATGCCGGAAGCCATCATCTACTGCTGTGTCTGCTGTTGCTGCCCGGCCCCTGATGACCAGGACTAACACAGTTAGCTCACTGCGTTAGGACCCCAAGAGTGGCAGCCCTGTGCAGCACCCCTTATCCCAGTGTGGGTTAGTCTAACTGCAGCACCCCTTATTCCAGTGTGGACCAGCCCGACTCCAGCACCCCTTGTAATTATCCCAGTGCGGATCAGTCCAACTGCAGCACCCCTTGTAATTATCCCAGTGCGGACCAGTCCAACTGCAGCACCCCTTATCCCAGTTAATAAATAGTTTTTTCAAATAAAAAAAAATGATTTTATTTGAAGTAAAAAAAACACCTTGTCTGGCTGTGGAGCCTAAAAGAGAAGGCTCCATTTCAGTGATGGTATTTTTAAAGAAGTGGTATAATTCATGAGTGGATGTGACTGTGTAGGTCCTGTTCTCTAAGATTTCAACCACACAGAGTGGTTGCCACCAGACTGTGATGCAATGCGGACGACTATAACCTACAGCCTGGGAGACCAACATTGGTGGTTGACACCAAACATACTGTCTGTGAAGTGAGTACGAGTGGTATTGCGTCTGGACTCTGGAAGCAGACGTAGTCACATGTCCATGTTACACTTCTTAGAAGCAGGGTTGAATATAACTACCATGAGGGTATGGCCAACGCTGCAGTTTCGTTATCGTTGACGTCTCCATGGTCAGAACTTCCCAACATGTATTGGTCTGCAGGAATTCCTGTAGAGAACAGCCAGCCACAACAATGTCCTCCAGGTTGGGCCTGTTTTCAGATGTTAATCTGAGTTATAGATTCTACTGTAATTTTCTACCACCCTCCAAGCTCACGACAGCCTGTACTTGATGATGCATTGCTCTAGCCTGTTGTTCAGTTATGGCTTCATGAGGTGTTCCTTCAAGACAAATGCCTCATCTGCCAAAATGCAATAAGGAGACAGCTGGTCAGAAGCAGGAAGGATGTTCATAGAACCAAGTGCAAGTACAACATTCGCTAGGCTAACCAATTCCCCGTGTTACAGCAATGATAGCAGCTACTGCAGTTGCTACACAGTTAAGTACTATAATACAATACAACACAACACAATACAGTGTACAATGGTAGCTAGAAGGGGGAGGGTGGCTATGCAGAGTCGAGGTGGACTCTGAACAGGTGAGTCTTGAGTCTTTTTCGGAAGATAGTGAGCGACTCTGCGGTCCTGAGAGATGCAGGGAGCTCGTTCCACCACTGAGGTCCCAAAACCGAGAAAAGTTGTGACTTTGCTCAACGGCCTTTGCTAGCTATTAGCGATGGCGGTACCAGACGTGGATGTCCTCAATTCAAAAATATGAATATGCGTCTTCAGTCAAAGTCCATTGGTCATTAACTGCTCCTATATTCATCCAGTCTCGTCCTAATATCCTGTTTCCCTTTGAGATGCGTTGCGTTAGCCAAGGTTTTCTCTCCGTCTTTAATAGCTTCAGTTGAGTTGTTATCCTGTTGTATCAGAGGAGTCACTGCTGCCTCGTGTCTCCCCAGCCGTTCTCCGAATGCAGCAGGCGGTCCATCGTGGAGTGTCTGAGGCCGAAAGCCCCGGCCTGCTGCTGCTGCACATCAACAAGGGTCCGCTGCTGCACCTCCGACGGCAAACTGCCCCCCATGTGAGCCAGGCAGCCCAACACGCACAGGGACTGTCCGGTGATGGGGGGCGTACGGAGGAGGGTTGTCTCTTTATAGATGCAATGCCCTGGGTTTGATTCAACAGTCGCACATTTGAGGCAATTAACGTTCAGCCAATATTAAATATTAACATTTAATATTGAAATGTTATAGATCGGCCACTGTGTGTGTGTGTGTGTGTGTGTGTGTGTGTGTGTGTGTGTGTGTGTGTGTGTGTGTGTGTGTGTGTGTGTGTGTGTGTGTGTGTGTGTGTGGCCGAATACCGGCCCAGATACCAGAGTCGGACCCTTCCAAAAGCAGTGTTACCTCCTGGATCTTCACACCTCTAGAAACTGGCAGGAAAAACGTACCTCCGGGGGCTTGAACCAACATCCATGCGTCGACTCTTCAACGCTCCCCGTGAGGAGGAAGCATGTGGAGGAAGGAGCGCCTCGCTGCTGTTAAAGCCTCTGGCCGTTATGTAGGTCCTCATACATCTCAAGCTCTCATTTGAATAGCAATGAGTTCAAAGGGAACGTACAGATATAAAGTGAAAAACCTCTATGTTGTTTATTTTTCATTGATAGAATACATGTTTATATTTTGAATACAATGTTGTGTTAGGATATTTAGTATTGACAACGATAAGCATATCCGCAAATTATTTTATAATAGTGATGCACATTCATGGTTATTATAAGCCGTCAAGGGAGATGGAAATGATTATGTTAAAACTACGTTTTCATTATAGAGAAAGGGTGATTTCACACACTTGCACGCGGTTTTGAAGCAGTTCTTGCTTCGCCCAGGAGAGGGCAGAAAATGATCTCTTCATATGTACACAACAGTGATAAACATCTTCATTTTAAAGGTTATGTTATGCATTTGTCTGATAAAAAAGGATCAGAGGGAGGATAGATAGGATAGATAATTTGCATGAAAAATAGCATTGTTTCATATATCACAGATCTATATAGGTCTACAGCCATTATATAACTTAATGAGGTGCAGATAGATCGATTGATTGGAAGATAAATAGATGAGTACACGTACATTCAATATCATGATTTATAAAAAAAAATTATAATAATTATAATTATTTTTATATTTTCTTACTTTGCACATTTATCTTCCATTGGGTGATTGGGCGCTGCCCTTAGTTAGTCTACTCCAGGCTGTGAGCAGTTGTGCTAAAGATACATATATTTGAAGCAGTGTGTGGTACCGTCATAATTTATTGTGTATAGTCATAGAAGTGGGCATCATGTGCAGATAGACACAGAGGAGCCAGACGAGCTGACGAGGAAGTCGGGATTGAGGAGGAGGAGGAGGGATCATTGCAGCGGGGTGTGTTGTTTGGGGAGAGAGAGAGAGAGAGGGCTATATTGGATACTTGTACGCCAGGAATGCTGTGAAAACGAAGGATCTCTGTGCACGACTTCCAGCCGTGAACTCCCAGTTTGCGTGCCGACGGTTCATATCCCTAAAGACATTCGGCCGGCTTTTGTTTGAACATGTTTTTATCGAACCGATCTTGACTTTAAAGTTGTACCTATGTTGTCAGTGGCACCGCAGGTAGTTGGGAAGACGATCCCGGAAGAACTCGTACTACAGGTTGCCAGTTTGTTTTCAAAGCCTGCTGCTGGCATTTTACTATAGGACGAACGAATCCACCTAACGCAATTCATGTCATCGGAAAATTTTCTGAATTAGTAGCCTGGTTTTTCAGTATTTCCCCCTAAATCCTGAATTAGTAAACGGAAGGAAAATGAAGGAATTACGGAAAAAGAAAGTGTACGTTGTGATAGACGTGCTGTGCGTGGTTGTTGGTAAGTTGTCTGCTCACTGTATCCTACACGTCAACTGTATATCAGCAGAACAAAATGCTGTCAAGTAGTACTGTGTCCTTTAATGTGGCCTAATTGTTGCTTTTCCTAGTACTTATTGCATGCGCTTTGCTAATATCATTTATTATCAAATGCACACATGACTATTTGATATGGCTCAAAGTTGTATGCCACATCATTAAAATATCTGCGACTCATTAAATTGCATGACACACAAATTGACCCTTGGATTCAGATGTTATAAAACCTCACCTTTCCTGATCTAATAGTAATTTCATAGCTTGCTTAAAAAGAGAAGAACAGTACAAATGTAAGGCTTCATTTAAAGCCTAAGTTTAAAACCAGCATTTTTCAATGCACTACATTTGTCACCATGCATGCCACAAATGCACACATCAAATAATGCCACTGAGTTTTTTTGGACTATAGAAACAAGCCGTTCATTCTTATTTTATGTGACCAGAAACGCAAGCCGTTCATTCTTACTTTATGTGACCAGAAATGCAAGCCGGTCATTCTTATTTTATGTGACCGCCGGGGCTCCCCTATTGTTCAGCAAACACTGCAGAATAATATTGGTTTTCCATGACTCAAGGAAGCTGAATGTTTGTTTAGAAATTGATATGCTTCTCCTATACTTTCCTCAATATTTTGTCATTAACTCTCCGTGTGTGTGTGTGTGTGTGTGTGTGTGTGGTCTACCTGAGAAATGTGCAAGAAATGTTTCTAAAATGACTGGCTCATATTTTCCAAAACTAGTGCAACTTGCCTATTATAGACACAGCAGTCAAATGTTTGCTCGGGGAAGGAGGGGGGACTGTTTAGAACTCTTTTAGGACATACACAAGCGCTGCCAATAATGTGGTAGTGTTGAATATCCTCGGGTGGTGGGTGTCATGCAGCTCCCCATCAGTGTGTGCGCGTGTGCGTGTGTGTGTGTGTGTGTGTCCAAATTTAGTTCATGCATCTTAACCAGCAATCTCCCTCCCCTGGATTTTAAGGAGCTGAATCTGCTGTTGGATTTTGCATTGATGCTACCTGCTTATTGTTGCTCATGTAAGGCATGAGCGAGCATGACAGTTTCCCCATCCCCAAGTCGTCTTGCAATTACAAATTGGCATGTCCTGTAATTACCCTAACAACTCTGCTAGGAAATTTGTATTTAAAAGTAAAAAAAAAGGAAATATACTTTTTTTTTCAGCATGCTTTTTTTCAGAATGCTTTTCATTCACTCAACATGGCTTTGCAAGAGGTCGCCTTTGAAAACTTTTATTTAGGACAATATGGGAACGGTTAAGAAGTGAGTTAACCTTTTTGAGATGAATTTGCTTAGCAACTTAAATTACCTGACTAATTCCTCCCATGAAGACCTTTTTACAATGCTTGACATTCATTAAACTTCACTCTGTCATGCTCTTTATGTTCCCCTCTCTTTCACCTCCCCTCGCCCAATCATGATTTGTTCAGCCACATCAAGGCTATTCAATAATAATCTATGTGGATGAAAAAACCTGTTCTGTTTTAGTCACACCGGTCTGGTCCTGGACCAAAGTCCAGCTGCCAGGCTATTCTTAATGAGGCAAAGGCAGGTGGGCCGAACAGTGGAAAACCCTGTGGAGGCGAGTCTACAACACCACAATGGAGAACAGTCCTAGACGAGCAAACAATTAAAGGCTCGTCGTGCAAAATTACGTCTCTAAAAGATGTTGACTTAAATTAGCTACATGTTCCTTCGGCTAATACCGTAAAACCTGCCCCCCTTCCCCCATGGCAACCAAGCTGTCATCTCCCTCATTCTAGCTTGTCTATCAATTTGGGATTCGGTTAGGCAAATTTATAAAGTAGGAGGTGCATCTGTTGTTGACATGCTTTTAAAAGAACGACGGGGAATCAAATAAAACCCCTTTTCTGGGTCTGGCACTTTGGGAAGAAGGTATATAACAGTAATTTTTACCATTGAAATGCTAAAATAGATTAAAGGCAATATTTAACAGTGTTGAACCTGAATCCGTTTAATATTTCATTGATCTCTTCTGCATAAGGTTGAGTTTTCTAAATAATAGTTCTTATTTATACTAGTTAGACATCTGTGCGATCCATCAAGCCAGATATATGATACGCCTTGAATCTCTCTTCTCCAGTGTTTCCTTCTTGAAAGATGTTTTGTTGATATACCTCCATATTCATTCCTCCCTCCAATATTCTGTCTTCGGTTCTGTCTGCCCCTACTCCTCCTCCTCCTCCTCCTCCTCCTCCTCCGTCTATGTGCTATGTAAATCACAAACACAGACAGAGAAGGCGATTGCGTGTGTGTGTGTGTGTGTGTGTGTGTGTGTGTGTGTGTGTGTGTGTGTGTGTGTGTGTGTGTGTGTGTGTGTGTGTGTGTGTGTGTGTGTGTGTGTGTGTGTGTGTGTGTGTGTGTGTGTGTGCGCGCGCACAGAGGGACAGGTCTGGGTAACCATCTCCCTGCCGAATGAGTATAGCTACCGCATAAGTGCATGACCTCTGCCTATACAGTAGGCAAATTGTTCTCAGAGCATGCAGCAACCTGAGCACTTGTTGGCAGAAGCATTGTGTGATGCTGAAGGCCATCTAAACACCAATAAGCTGTTAGGTGTGTGTGTTTGACTAAGGGCCTCAAGGCAAGGCATGGGTACATGACTCATACGCACACATACACAAACACACACATGTATACTTATGAACACATACGTACATACATACCCTTCTTTAATATGCTCCACTTAACGCCCAACCTATCTCATACACACACTCTTTATGTTAAACCTGTTTTTGTCAAGTCTTTGATTGATTGATCTGTTCTTTAACACAATCACTCATGAGTGAGCCTGCACATGTTATGGATTGAGATACCTGAATGGTAGTGGATGATTACCAGAGTGTTACCGTGAGTCAGACTTGTCAGAAGATGTTGAGGTTCCACAGCCACGCTAAAGATAAATCCTAATCGTCATCATCATCAGACGATCTTTTAAAAATAGACCACTCGTGTTCGTTCTCGAAATAAAGATGGCCACCATGAGGTTGTTCCTTCTTATCTCGATTGATCACTTTGTCATAATCATGAGCGCATTTAAAATTAACTTTTGATAAAAGCAAGGGAGTATAGCTTTTGCCCCTGAAAAGCGTTTAACATGAGTGGTGCTCCTTGGTCCAGCTGGTTCTGCCTCATAACTGGGCTCTTGTCTTATCGGTTCTCAATTGATCAACATGAACTTCATCCAAACATCCTGTTTCTCACCAAAACTGTTTGGACAATGGAGCCGATTCCCTAAACATTCCCCAAGTGGCGTGTTTTTTTCCCCCAGATTTTTTTATTTTATTCTTGATCTTGTTATTCTCCTTCTCATTTCCCCCTGCCAAATGTCACATGAAGTCATCGCTCCATTGACTTTGGAATCCTCTAGCTCAGACAGCGGCAGCGTTTGTTTTGTGTTTTGTGTGTCAGCGGGTCTCCTGGGAGACTTTGTGTGCGGGGACTTTTTGTGCTGGGAGGGTCGCTTGTCATGAGTTCTCAGAGAAAGGGCCCCGCACACACGGACAGAAACACTGGATCCCAGCAAAGCTTCGTCATGGAAACCCAAAGGCTTTGAGCAAACATACACATGTCCCCTTAACATATATTTCTCAAGAATAACATTTTATTGGTGGGTTGGGGGGGGCTCTTTTGTTTGTTTGCTGGCCTTTTGATTATATTGGCATATTTTTCTGTAACCATTCCCTCGCACATTCTATAGACAACCCTATGTTATGAGGGAGCACGGACGGCCTTTTATGACTTGTGGCGTATGAGCCGTGCTATTTGGATCTCCCCCGTTCTAAATGCGTTTGCCGTCTAGACCAAAAACCTGTGTGGTCCGTTCCCTTTGATCCTCTCCTAGCCTCCCTTTCTAAAGAGCAAAAAAATAAAAGAAACCGGCTTTGATTGCTGAACCAGGTTTAGCTGCTTTTGATCCGTCCAATTTGCCTCCCTCTCTGCCTCTTTGCCTTCCCTTGCGTCCCTGTTAGGTGCCCAGCATGCGTGAATGATGGAGGGAGCCAAACAGTGGGGATTAAACCCAGAGAATGAGCTTCAGCGGCAGGGGTGGCGGCAGCGCTGGTGCCAGTGCTGGTGGGATTTGGTGTGACCGGCCGGGCTGGGCGTTTTCTCGTCTGGATTAGAATTCCAGAGGCCGCTGCCAGCGGAAGGTTGTAGGATCAGCACATACCTTCCACATTAGTCAGTCCAGGGGAGAGAGAGACAGAGAGAGTGAGAGAGAGAGAGGGATGGAGAGAGAAAGGTGGAACTACTGGTTGGCCTTTTTTGTTTTTAAAGAGATCAGTTCCTGGATGTGTGGTAACCGAACAGTCAATTGGTATCCCTTCTCGTGTGTGTGTGTGTGTGTGTGTGTGTGTGTGTGGGTGTGTGTGTGTGTGTGGTGTGTGTGTGTGTGTGTGTGTGTGTGTGTGTTGTGGTGTGTGTGTGTGTGTGTGTGTGTGTGTGTGTGTGTGTGTGTGTGTAATTGGCCAGAGATGCACTTTATAAAGAGAGATACTTTATCAATTGGATTGAAAGGAAAATATCGAGAGCTTAGCAGTAACCAGGGAGAGACCAGATGAAGGAAACGTTAGACGACTAGCACTGACTGAGCACTTTCAGGAAGTCAAAGAGAGGTACAGACGCACAACGCAATAGAATACGATCCCCCATTCGACAAACCCACTTGGAAAGTAAATGGTGATTCCAATAGAAGATCACTGTCTCGAATGCATAATAAACACACAAAATAAATGGCCCACAATTTTCACGCTTGAAAACACAGAACAGACCTGCCCCGAAAGTACGACTTATCGAAAACCCTGTGGCTGTTTTTTTGCAATCTAAGGCTCAGTAGTCAGGCCTCCACATAGTCGGACCTCCAGGTCCAAGCAGAGGAACCCCCTTAAGTAGGTGTGATGGTGATTAGTGAAGCGCACGAGCGTCCAGTTAACGGCGGCACTGTGCCCCGTAATGTCTCCCTGATTGGTCCGGGCTCTGACCTTGACACTGATGAGAAGGTCACCTGAAAGAAGGACAATCCATCCGTGATTTTATGAGGGGAAAAAAAGGAGAGACAAATACAGAGAGAGATAGAGAGGGAGAGAGGGCGGATGTGAAAAGCCTGAAACTGGTGTGCATGTGGTTTCAGACGGTCTTGTGTAATTATTCACAAGACGGCTAAATAAAGCTGCCTCCCGAACAATGGCGCTGTATTCACCACAGCGAGAGAGATGCCGTGATCTCTGGAAATGACAGATTGAAAGTAGGAGGGGCCGGGGAAAGGCGCGGGGGGCTGTGTACCGATAAGTACACAATGGAGGACACAGATTAGCTGTGGCATAAGATAAACGGTTGGGGGGGGGGGGGGCAGGACAAAGCCAACAACTCCTCTGTCAAGCAGAGAGAATGATGTAGACTTGGCTTGCATCAAGGGGAATCTGTCATTTTCACTGAGCACGGCATCTCTCTCCCTGTAGTGAAAACAGCCCCGTCGCCATTGGATGCATCTTTATTTGGCACTCTTGTAAATAATAAAAAACGATCCTGCAGGCTGTCATTTACGGAGCTTTTCCTCGACTTGTGTGTGTGTGTACGTGTACGTGTGCGTGTGTGTGTGTGTGTGTGTGTGCGAGTCACACCGCAGGTCTGATGATTAGGAGCATTTCAACTCATTGGAGTGAGGTGAAAAGCATCATGGAGGGCGGGGTTGGGGGTTTTGGGGGTTGTTCATCGGAGAAGGAAAGCCCATGGTCTGCATCCTGTAACTTCAAACGGGGGGCTTTCAGGGGGAGAGCTGTGGGACTGGCAGGGGGGAGATTACCCCGCATTCCTCTGGCGGGTGGCGTTTCCTTCCACTGTGATGGCAGGTGTTCCCGTGCCCCGGCGCTTCCTCCAGCCCGCCCTCCTTCCCTCCTCCTCTCCTTGCTTCCTTCTCTTTCTCAAGAGAGACAGACGAGGGTGGGAGGAGAGAAAGAGCCTGGGCCGGCGGCCGTGGGGTCTCGGGTTTCTTCTTACGGGGTTCGGCTGAAGGCGAACACGCAGGTGTGTCTCTAGGGAGTAGGCTTTGGAGGTCCGCCGCGGGCCTGTGGCGGGTCTGGTGGCATCCCCGAGACCAAGCACTGTCTGGTTTTTAGGTCTATTTTCGACCCCCTTTGGACTTGTGTGTGTGTGTGTGTGTGTGTGTTGTGGTGTGTGGTGTTGTGTGTGTGTGTGTGTGTTGTGGTGTGCGTGTGTTGTGGTGTGTGTGTGTGTGTGTGTGTGTGTGTTTGCATCTGTGTGGCTTGTCTCGTTGGATGTGTTCTAGCTTACGGTAAAGACCCAGGGGTCTGCATCTCGTAGGGACTTTGCCTGACTGCCAGCTTTTGTTTTCCTTGTTTTTCATACAAACAAGGAAGAACCGTTCAAACAGTACTAAGTCCAACACGCAGCCCAATCAATGGTCGTCGGTGAACCCGGAGGTAAACCCTGTCCCTGCTTCTTGAGGCCGGGTTGGGCCGTGCGGAACTCCCGCCCGACGGATCGGTCTCTCGGAGATCTGGCGACACTCTGAAGACCAGAGTACCTTTTGAGTTTGTTAAAGAAGGGGAAAATAAATAACCGATAAATACACAGCATTGCTGTGTACTGTGTATTGCTGTGTAACATTTTCTTTTAAAACACTTTTTTCCCCCATGAACTCTCTTGGAAGTGATGATTGATTGAAGAAAGCAGCACATTTCTTCATTAGCTGCTGGCACTCTTCAGTCTCCTCCCCCCCCCTACCCCCTTCCCTCCATTCCCCCTGCCGTTATTAATGGTCCTTGGGGAAAGTGTTAAAAGCTTCATAAGAGCTGAGGTCAGTCACCTCTTGGTTGCAAAGGTAAAATTATTATTATTTTTTTTTTTAAAGAAGTTTATATGACAGTTTTGGAGTTTTAAAAGTGATTAGTACCCTGATTTTGTCCAGACCAGGGCTTAAACTTCAATACAAGCTGCTAGGGTTACCATGTTGAGTCAACCGTGCCACACCCACCCTAAAGGGAAATCATTTTGAATAGAGGCTCAAATAAAATAAATGTTGTTTGCATTTCCACTCTTTTTTTTTTGCATGCAAAAAGTCAACATTTCATTCTATGAAGAGTTCGTATTTAGTGACGTCACATGGAAACTGTGTGTGTGTTTGTGTGTGTGTGTGTTCAGTGTGACCCTCTCTCGCAGCTGTAATGACAACGATCCATGTAGCTCCCAAGCCCACTCTCCCCTCCTTCCCCCTTCGACATGTAAATTACATGATGATTATATTTAGCCTTCAAATAACGTTAGTGTTTCAGAATGCGGACACGCAAATCAAGTTTGAAATTTCTAATAATGTGTATCAAACATTCAGCCTTGAGGCTTGGGCGGATACAAATTGGAATTTTCTAAATGGAAAGATTACTGGCCGTGTTCACGCTAACGCATGAGATTACATCTTTGCAGTGCTGCATTCTGATTGGGTGAATAGCCCTTCCATGCTTTGACTGCACTTGTGTAATGAGCCATCACTTCTGAACCACCCATTTTCCAAATGGGTTTCTTCCCACAAGGAAAACGACTTCTGTTGTCTACTTATTGTGATGATCCAACTGTATGGTGATGTTGTGGAGGACCAGTAATGACTGATAATCTATAAAATGAAACAATGGTAATATTATTCTGGAGAGTATATTAACAAAAAAGGCCTTAGAAAGATTTCCTCACGTAGAGATGGCTACGCCCGATTCTTGACTTTCTGCTGGTCTGCTAGTCCCTTGCTGGCGTCTGACGGAAGGCAGGATGCTGGAGACGCGAACTAGTGCTGCTTTCCAAACGCCACACGAGTGATCTCCCTGAGGTCCTCTCAGACAGGATGTCAGTGGTTGTCTGAGTCTCCATATCCTGCCACAGGATTTGTAATTTGTGTTTGTGTGTGTAAGGAATGAAAGGGGGTAATGGAAAGAACTAGGCTCTTAATGTGGATGTCTATACACTGAGGAGGCTGCTGCACCTGCACCCAGGTTGCGTGCTGATTCCGGTCGGTAAGTGGTGAGAGACTGTTTTAGAGAGGACAGGTGTTGTTCAGCTGTTGACCTTCGCAAGGCAGCGTCGTCAGGGAGGGAGGGAAAAGGGGAGAGGGACAAATGTGATCCGATTGGCCGATGAAATGCACTCCTCCGTCTTTGTTGATAAGAGGCAGTTTTTCAAGGTTTTTGTTTTCTGTTTGGGAGTTGGAAGCAGGGCACACAGCCTCGTCTGCCCTCCCAGTATGGACTGAATCCAAACTGCAGGACAGCCTGTTCCCAAGACAACTTATGATTGTCACATGAGCTCAATTATCATATCGCATTGCTTATAACACAGACTCAATTCGAATTGAATTTGATACACCCCCCATCACGAGGATTGTGGCATTTCTCGACAGTCAACAACACACTGTTTAAAGAGAGGGCCCTTGTCTAGTTGTGGCTTTCTCCTCAATGCCTCATTATGTCTCACTGCTCCTTCCAGGCAAGGTTACTAGGAGTCAGTAAGCAGTTATGTGTTTAGGTTATAGAGCGCTTTTGTTTACTCTCTTCCAGACACAAAGCCTCCATTTTCTGGTGGCCTCGGTGTCCCTAGCTTACCAAGCCGAAAAAATGCCTTTGTCTGAATGGTTTTTTTTTTGTTGCAAAGAGACATGTGCAACATTACCTTGTCAGGAGTGAATGGCCACGTCTCCTTGGTAACATGCTAAGTAGGACAACCACTAAACACAACTCTTGCTCCCTGTCCAGTACAACACGCATAAGATATGTACTGTTAGAGGACATTTTATTGTATTGTCTGGATATGTTATTCTCGGGAATTTGCTTTAAGGGTTGGGGAAATGCAATATTTGAATAATCAGAATAATTGTTGCATTATTATTAAGGATTTGGTATGAAGGTTTGGCTGTGTGTGGGCTGCAATCATTTGTGGTTGAATAAAAAAATGAAAATCATGTATGTGTGACTGTCGCAGTCCTTTAATAAGCCAGTACTATCCAACCATTCAAATCTGCCAGATTTAATTACTGAATGGCCTACGTGCTACCTACCTGAACTTGGCCCCTGCAATCATTGCACATGACCGGAGTCTCCCACCAAGCTAGGCAGACCTGTTTCTATAGCTAGGGAGCTAGTCGCATGTTTTAGGGGCCTGAAGAGAGGGGTGGAATGTTTTCGGTTGGGTACTTAAAAAAAAAAAAAAAAACTAGCATACTCTGTCCGGTTTCTCTAAATAAACTGCCCTACCTTCTAAGGAAACTCTTTTTCCTTCTGTCTGAATAGTCATCAATTAAATGTTATTCTAAACACGGACACAGTGATATCTACACTGTGTCAATTCTACAATATA
>NC_079423.1:27485777-27535075 GCF_026213295.1 Gadus chalcogrammus
GTGTGTGTGTGTGTGTGTGTGTGTGTGTGTGTGTGTGTGTGTGTGTGTGTGTGTGTGTGTGTGTGTGTGTGTGTGTGTGTGTGTGTGTGTGTGTGTGTGTGTCTTTGGCTCTTTCGCAATTAAAGCGAGGTGTTTTAATGCCTCTTGGGGCTGGAGGAGGTCTGCTGCTCTCTGTGTGTTCCTCAAGGTGTGTGTGTGCGTGCGTGTGCGTGCGTGTCTGGTCCACATACTCCACATGACACATAACAGCTGTGGGCCACAGCACCATAGAAGTGTGCAATCACATTTTCCGACCCCGCCTCTTCTCCGATTTTTTTCATCCATCACGCATCCATCACTTGGAGTAGAAAAGACATCCCAGAACCTGACTGACTGCTCTCCTCTCTGCTCCTCCTCCTCCCTCTCCTCATTCTTCTCCTTCTCCTTCTTCTTGATCTCGTTCTCCTCCCTCATCTTCTTCTTCTTCCCCTTCTTCTTCTCTCCCCTCTTCTCCTTCTCTTCCTTCTCCTTCTTATTCTTCTCCCTCTCTTCCTTCTCCTTCTTCTTCTTCTCCCTCTCTTCCTTCTCCTTCTTCTCTTCTTCTTCTCCCTCTCTTCCTTCTCCTTCTTCTTCTTCTTCTCCCTCTCTTCCTTCTCCTTCTTCTTATTCTTCTCCCTCTCTTCCTTCTTCTTCTTCTCCTTCTTCTTCTCTCCCCTCTTCTCCTTCTCCTCCTTCTCCTTCTTATTATTCTTCTCCCTCTCTTCCTTCTCCTTCTCCTTCTTCTAATTCTTCTCCCTCTCTTTCTCCTCCCTCTCTTTCCACCTCTTCCTCTCCCCCACAGGTTCGCTTCGTGTCGGACTTCTTCAAGAAGCGCCCCCCGCGCTGCGCGGCCGACCCCGACGCCCCGGAGAGCGAGGAGCCCGAGAGGAAGCCCAGCCTGCAGCTGGTGGACGGCGAGAGCAACAACCATTACAACCACCACCTCCAACACACCCCCGGCTCGGTGTGAGCCCGGCCCCAGGGCCCCGCGGGGTCCCTCCGCAGACCCCTGGCTGTGGTCGGGCGGCCCCCCCGACACCACACCAGAGACAGAGAGAGCGAGCGAGAGAGAGAGTATGGAATCCAGTTGATGGACTTTATTCCCTCTATTGTTTGCGGGTGTGTTTGTGTGTGTGTGTTAGTGTGTGTGTGTGTGTTTTAGTAGGTGTTGACCAAAGGCCTCTGCGTGTGCTCAGACACCCTGGGTTTTACAAGGTGTTCCCCGCCTCAAGGTTCAATAAGAATGCAGCGGCCGATGTAACGTACCTTCTTTTTATATATTTTTTATGAATGACGCCATCGGCCAAGCATGTGGATTGACAGGCTGCAACGACGCCCCCCACCCCCCGCCCGCCCCTGTAACCCTAACCCCCCCCCAAGCTCTCTAACCACTGGACCGACTGAGGGGTACCTTAAGCCCCCTCTAAAAGCACCATGATGACGCCCCTTCTCCTCTAAGGAGATTGGAGTATAATGTTTATTACAGGCATCATGTTAATGATGAAGTATATATATCTATATCTATATCTATATATATATATATATATATATATATATATATATATATATACTGTATATATAATTGCTTTACGTTTGACTTTTTAAACTATGTTTTTTTATAGAAAACTTCATATGTCTGCAGAGTGAAGGAAAATAATAGTTTTGGAAGTTTTGGTAGGTTTTTGTTGTGTCGCATTTTAGCGCACCTTAAGATGGTCTTACACACTCGGAGAATGGGATAACTTTAGTTTTATTTTCAGCATGTTTGATAGGTATGCACTCTTGACAACAGCCGATGATACACAGAATCCATCGATTGATGATGTCATTCATTGTTTGATAATGTGTTACCAAAGATTTTAGAATAACGCTTCCAAAAGCATTATAAAGTGACTGTTCTCATATGAGAACCTGCCCGTTCTTGATTTAAAAACTTTTCATACTTTTTTATACATACTTATAATTCCATATTGTCTTCGTAAAACTGGCTTTGCCCTTAACGGGAAGCAGTCCTTTTCCTTTTACCAAGGCTTTTATTGAATTGTAATTCACCTGTGTGAAGTGGACTGCGGATGAGGTAGATATAGATGTTTAACAGTAAAAAATACCACTACAAGATTGCGAACAATCACTGGCATGAAAGCATTTGGATATTTGACCTTTTTCTAATATCACATTTTATTGTTGGAATTTCTGTGTTTCATCTGACCGTAAAGGTTAGGGAACTGAACAGGCATTTAAGAGGAAAATGAAAATGGTATATATAATTAATTAAAACTCAAATAAATACTTAATCTAGTCTGATGAAGAAATCTTAAAAATGTCTTTATGCCAGCGCTGTTCAAGGTCATTGTGCAGCCCCTCTGCTTGCCACTATGAGCCACAGACACTCAATCCATCACCCTGAGATATGTTCACATTGAATGAAGGATGCTTGTACACACACACACACACACACACACACACACACACACACACACACACACACACACACACACACACACACACACGAGAGTATGTTTTTGTTTCACTCGTTGCCTAGCTTTCATTTCCCGCACACGGGGAACGCACCGATGCCCTCAATAAATCAAGAAGGCGTCTCAAACTGGTGCCTTTCTGGGGTTGCCACACAAAGGTATCCAATTCCCGGGGCCAAACGTGATCCAGATGCCTTGGCAGGGCTTTTGAGAGGCTTGTAATGAGGAAGGCCTCCACAGCAAACCGTGGGCTGGCAGCCAAACACCCGCCCTCCCCCGCCCCTAACTTCCACTTCAAAGATTCTTCCTGGGTTCTCTCTTTCTCTTCCCTTTCCCGGCGCTGATAGATGGGGTTAATTTGGCGATTAAGGGGGCCGGCCCCGCATCCAGTCCTTGTATGGTACAGCAAGGGCCCCGCTATGTATCAGACCGGACCGAAAACCAACGGTTAGGGATAGGTGGAGAGGCGTGTGGAGCTTGGATTAGGAGGGAAGGGAAATGTGGTGGAGAGGGGGTACCCAGAAGTTAAATCTCCCACCTTGTAGTGATTGTGCGGCCCCCTGAAAGACATTGTTTGCCCCCCCCCCCCCCAACTTATTGAGTCACCATCCCCTAGGTAACTCTGCAGGACTTCAGCCCTGGCAATGAGGCGCACCTGGTGCTGTTTTTCTGAATGGCGTTGTGTGGGGCACCTCAACACCCACCCCCCCCACCCACCCCCTGGCCCTCACTTTGCATTCTTAAATCCGCGCCAATAGCCCGAGATTAAAGCGAAGACCAGCACAATGGTTTCCCTCTTGAGGAGTACAAAAGAAAAATTCCCCTGGACATTATTTGAGGTAATGTGGCTCCATGTATTTAAAATGTATATTTCCCTGCTTTGTATATTAGTGCCTTAGGATAGGCATTGGCTTACCATTTTATTTTTTTCACTTTGTATAAAATAGTGTTTTATTTTTTTGTGTGTTTTTACCTTTTTGTATGTCTTTCTATAAATGGCTGATAAGAAATACATTTAAATAAAGACAGACTGTACAGTCAAATCTCTATTTCTTGAGGCGTTTCTGGTTGTGTTGGTTGCCGTCTGTTTCTCTAGAGGAGGTGGAGGGGGTCCCTAGGCCTAGAGTCTACCTCGGTTGTGAGCGGACCCCCTGAGGAGGCGACCCGCTCCCACGGGGGGGCTGTGATGTGTTACTCTACACACAGACCCACTGGAAGCACACGATATAATCGCATCTCCAAGGTGAAATGTGAGACGCTGGTTATGATGACTATGAACTATTGTCCAACGAAATGTGTTCCAACGAAAAAACGTTGGAACACACACACACACACACACACACACACACACACACACACACACACACACACACACACACACACAGGTGTCAGCAGAATTCTGTTGGAAAACCCGAATAAGTCATAAATTCAACCAGAAGCCTGAGAAGATGAAACACTTCAGTTTGACCCTATAGTTCATCTCTTTTAGGTTGCTCCCTGGTGTAGGATGTAAAAAATGACATACAGATGTCAGATACAGCATGCCAACATGTGACCACAGGGACCATAACATCAGATATCCCAACCCATTGTGAAGGTAACCAAAGCAGGTGGAGGTGGGTGAAATTCCGCTCATCACACATGATTGGAACGTCAATCATATGATTTAATTGTGAATTTATGTTTGAAATTATCAATAAATCTTATTTAAAGCAAACAAAAAGGAAAAAGGGAAATGGTACTGGAAATAAATACATTGAATGAGCATTGCCTACAATCTATGCAACTATACAGTGGCCTACACTTAAACATTCATTATTAAAGGCTGTTAATGAAGTTGCTTTAAACAGTAGCTTCATGATGATGAGCTCGTTCCTGGATCAATTTACTTTTTATAGGCCGACCTGTTAATCACGGGATCAAGTCTGTGCCCTCACTATAACACCACAATCACTCTGCTAATAGATGGCCTGTCTTCCATAAGACCGATGTCTTTAATATATACTTCCGGCCAAATGTTGTTGTTTTTTTTACCATTTGCTTTAACCAGTATTGTGTTTGATTAGAAAAATACTGCAGCTAGATAGACCAGAGAGTGCAGGCAGGGAAGGTGCTGCGTGCATTTAATTTGGAGGAGATGGATTACCACGCGTTCATTTAATTGCCACGATGTAAAAGTGTGTTTATATGATTCTTGATGGAGTGTGACAGATTACCAGTGCGTACACAGTTAGGGCCTATGGGCCAGTACCACCACAACACCCTGGGGCAGCAGAATCCAAACCAAAGGAAAAAAATAAAACAAGAGGAAAAGGGATTCACCCATTAGAGAAAACAGGACATAATCCTTGGCGCACTGCAACACCCCATAAAGCCGGGCTGAAGACTTGATTTATGATTGAGTGCTGAGTTATACCGTTTCAGCTCGGGCAGCAAGGCGTTTGATTCATGCTATGGCTCTCTTCGGCTATTAAAAGTCCTCTGTAAGTAAGCAGTGCCCGGCGGATCCCTCTGCCGCTAATTAAAAGCAAGTGGCAGGGATCTGGTAGGAGGGGTTTTAGTAAGAGTTCCCTCCCATCCTACCTCCCGTCCCTCGGTCGCCATCCCCAGCACCGGCGACCAGGGAGCGGGGAGTTATGGAACTGGAACGCCCAAACCAAAACAAACACGGGGCTCTATCCACACAAACAAGAAACCTATGGGGTTTTATTGGTGGGTATGGTGAGAAAACACTGTCATTCCGGGTTTAAAACACTATTAGTCATTCTGAGACTGAATATATTACTGCTTTGCTCTCTCCTGGGTCTAAACGAATATAAAATGGAACACATTGAACTGCTCGGTTAGTCTTGTGGGGTATTTTAGTTCCAATTCTTAACATTTACTTTGCTCCACTCCGAATTATCGTTTAATCAATCCATTAGAAAGTGCAGTATCAGCATGCAACGTGGTCCAAATACACTTTACCAGGGAAAAAAAGAAGCAGTACTAAAGTCTCAGCGAGCAAATTAAACAGATCAGGAAAAAAAAAAAAAGGTTAAAGGGATGTTTGAAAAGGTAATGGACTCGACTGAGCTGTAAGATCCAGGGTAAGCTGGAATGAATTCAATAAAGGTTTTCAGTCTTGATTGAAAGATTTCAACTGAATGTGCTTCTTCAACCTGTTATGGAAGGGGATTTGTTGACTGAGGGAATGTACCGGAGCCATGGCACTGAGAGAGTGCAGAGGGCGCGCCGATGTATACAGTGTAATTAGCTCAGGAGGTGGTGCAAGTCCATCTTAAGTCTGTTTCAATCATGTTGAATTATGTTCTTCAGTGGTTTGTGATGTGTCTTCAGTCGGTTTTAAAAGTTCTTTACAGTAACTGGGCAATTCATTTTCACACACATTTTCCTGTGTGTGATGTTGGTAAAGAAGCGAAATGTTCACACATCAGCTGCCCCCCACAA
Source organism: Gadus chalcogrammus (assembly GCF_026213295.1). NCBI lineage: Eukaryota > Metazoa > Chordata > Actinopteri > Gadiformes > Gadidae > Gadus > Gadus chalcogrammus. The sequence goes on from NC_079423.1 coordinate 27,491,723, forward strand.
ATACAAAAGTGGGATGTAACTTCCTTTGCAAAAATGCATTGATAAGAAGATGGTTGAAGTACTTTGGAAGGCCTTATTGAAACTCAAAAATACAAGAAAGTGCAACATGACGTCCATCAAAACCGACATGACGGGTTGTAAATCCCACGCCACAAACGGAAACGACGCCAGTCTCGTGAGACCATGCAAATCCATGGTTTCTGCGGCAGCCGTGGCATTCTGCTAAACCCCACTGGGACCAGGAACAAGCCACGTCTAAAAAAAGTGGTTTGAAAAAAAACAACAACCTCAATGGCGGTGGTGGCGGGAAAGAGACGACAGAATCTGGTATTTTTGAGATGCACCGCAGAATACTGCATTTAAGGAGATGACAACAAGCATATATAGACGTCCCGTTCTGGCCTGTCTCCCAGTAGGCGTTGACTGTGTGTGAGGATCTGACTGTCAGAGGGATGTGGTTTTCGTAGAGGAACATGGCAGAATGCTGGAACTAAGAGGGATGCTGCTGGGTCCACATTGTCTCCCAGTCTGCTCTGTGTAACATGTTATTTTGTGGCTTCTGCGTCAGATGAACTCTGTTTTTAGCTCTGTTGCTTTGCATTCAGCGATGAGCGGTTGAGAATGTCTACAAGTGTTACACACGTACCCACATAAACAAACTCACACCTACACACACAAATACAAACACGCGCACACACACACACACACACACACACGTAAACAAACTCACACCAACACAAGCACACACAGAAACAAATCATGCTTAAACACAAGAATAAACATACACACACACACAAAGAAAGTAGCCCACTCACAAACACACACAAACACTAACAATCACACACACTCACACATATATATACACCTACACCACAGCAATACACAGTTATTGGCACTGTGGCCTAGAAAATAGCAGTTTCATTGGCATCGGTGCAGAAGAACCGTTTTTATTGATCTTAAAATGGTCAAAGGACAAAACGGGTAAGACTGTATAGTGTCAGCCGTCAAATTGCAAGGCAATCTCCCTTGACATATTGATTTCTCCATGAACGGTCATTACAGAAAGAAAATCTATTTCAGAATCTAGGTTGAGTTTTGTTTGTCTCTCGTGGAGAATCTCATAGAGGGAAGAAAAAATCCTGCCTATGGTTTTATAAAAGCTATAAGTCCTATGAGATTTGATGCAACTCCGACAGGTTTGGAGATATAATAAGGGCTGTGGGCAAAGGTAGCACAGTCCTTGCTGCAGTATGTCATGAATGAGGATTTCGTGACCAGTGGGCCCACAGCGTGCACTGAAAGGTGTTATGCTCTCTCCCTCATGGGTTTCTCATGCCGGTGGCCAGCGAAGACATTTTTAGCTTGGCAGTGTATTCCAGCAATTAAAATGCCTGCACAAAATGAGCAGCCAGTGAATACTATTTCGCTCTTCCTATTATAGACAGCTTCGTCTTTTTGTTGGCGGCCTACATTGCCAATTATACGGCTACGGCGCCGAGACACATTAATTACCGCTGTACACCCCCTTCTATCCCACCAATAATTAATGCAAGTTCATCAACCTTGTCCTAGCAATGATACATTTGGAATAACAGCATGAATATGCTACTCCATAATTAATGTAACAAGACTGCAATCTTTATGAATGGACTGTTTTAATTGTTACCCTCATGTGCTAAAATACATATATTTGTTGTGTGTTTGGCCCACTATAAATTCCGAAGGCTTGCAGTTGCATTCTAACAACAATAGCCCAATCACAGGGACCGTGGTCAAGAGCACAAACTCTGTTTATATTCTTCTTTAATTATCGCAGCCCGCCATGCGTAGAGTGGCCTTGCTTTACAGTGCTAGGACTGTAACACGCAGGGCCCTTGGAGGAAAAACTCCACCAAGGTCCACACAGAACTGGCCCAGTCCGGGGCGAACCCAGCCACCCTCCTGCTCCGGGCCAGAACCGCCTGGTATGTTTTCTCATTGGATGTCATCCTATTTCTTGCCCCCCCCCCCCCCCCCCCACCCCATTTCTCATCGGTATGCATCCGTCGCGTTCTCCCTCATGGACATTTCAATTTTGTTGACATTTGGCTTTGCTGACAGATGTTAATCAAAAGATGTGCTGAGCTGTGGGAAGAATGCGGCCGACAGGAAAGGAGAAGAGAGGAAAGTCAATGTTTTGTCCCACGAAAGCCTGGAGGGCCGAGGCCGAGGTCCTGGTAGTCTGAGCGGAACCTCGCCCCGGGGTTCTGGTGTCATGCCCTTTGCCTCACAGTGCGTCTTTATGCTGCGCTCGCATAAAGCGGTTCAGTCACATGCAGCCCTCATTGTGCCCAAATGGGAGAAGGGCAAAAAAAAAGCTAATGCCTCCTGGTTACATTCAAAGTGATTAACTTATGTAGGTTCATTCAATTGGAAGGAGAAGATGGTTGCTAGTGTGTGGATACAGAAAACAACATCATGGAGTAGAGGGGATGCTTGCGCTATTCCAGCCTTGGATTGATTCACTTCCGCAGCCGATGGCTCCTGGCACTGCCGCTGCTGCCGCTGTGGAGGTCATGACTTGACAATACTGCACTTCTTCTTCCCTGGAGAGAGGGGGGGGGGGGAAGAGACGGAGAGAGACAGAGAGAGACAGAGAGAGAGACAGAGAGAGAGACAGAGAGAGGAGAGAGAGAGAGAGAGAGAGAGAGAGAGAGAGAGAGAGAGAGAGGCCGGTGGAGCACCGGCCTTGTCATCTGGCTGCTAGCCATTCCCCCCTGAGTCCCACCACCAAATGACCCCGACGAGGGATTTATACATTTTATATGTTTACACACACACACAGAGTTCTTGTCAGGTCCTCCAGGGGGGTCTGTGACCCTCCTTCCCTCCCATAAGCCATGCCTGGCTTTATAGATTTAAACTGGAGGGCACAAAGCTGGCCCCGGAGGAATAATAGCACTGGCTAATGTAAACAAACGTTCTGCATAACTGAGGTCGGCCACCGGGGGCGCTGAGTGACAGGACCCCTGCAAAGGAAACGGCCGAAAGGTGTGGGGGGGGGCGGTGATGTCACCGTGGAATAGAATCACGCCTTTGAGGCCACATAGGTGAACACACAGACATCCTTCCATAGCACGAGACACGAGGTGGCACGTGGCCTGTATACGTCATTTGAGACCTTAGGTGTAAAAAAACGAAAAAAAAGAACCATCGCCCAAACATTTAACCGTAAACCTTTTATTCTCTTTATTAGGGATAAACTGTGTCCCTTGCAAGTAGGCCTACAGGAAATATTTGGCCAGTTCTTTTGGCTCCAGGTGTTTTGATAATGGTTGTATTTTTGTGTAGTCCTGTTTATATTGGAGGGAGCTGTGTTGTATTAGGGGCCCTACCCGGGTAGATGGTACGCAGACCATGTTGTGGATTTAAAACATTAGGTTGACATCAATTTTTTTAATTCCACGTGTTTTTCAATAAAGCTTGGATGTCGTGAGAAAACCAAAAATGTCCATTAGTACACCTACTCACATGTCTACGACTCAAAACACACAACCAAAGACGAATAACAACCAGCCTATCTTATGCTAACATTGATCGATGTAATAATGTAACCATGTTGTTTTTTTAGAACTCATTTGCTGACGTTGTTAGTACGTGGAGCCAGCCGGAGCGGATGCGGTCAAGAGGTGGAGCCAAACTCACAACGCAGCGTGGTTGGAGTAAATCAATGTTCTATGTGAGAATTTAGACCCATATGGTTTAGAACTTCTCAAGACTCGATTAGAGACAAATGGCCAGTCAAATGTGTTGGGTTACAGGTTTAGTTCATGCCGATAAGATGCCTTATTTTCATTAGTAGTCTGCAGGGCTAAGAATAACTGATGTATTGGAGGGAGTCTGTCGAGTTTCGGCATGTTCATTTGCCTGTTTTTGGTAGTTCGTCTTTTGATATTGACCCTTTCATTTCTGATAGCAATGACATTAAGGTTTAAATTAGTCACATAACTAGCAAATAAACAATTTTCTTTTTAATGTTTTTAAAACTGTTTTTTTTCCTGGTTAATCTATTGGCTAACAATCGGTTCATTGAAACCACGATGGATATGGATTTAAATAGGCTCATTATTTTAGTTCTTACAAAATACCCAACAACCAATAGCTCATAGACTTAAGCCTCACTATTTGCAAATGTAGAATTTTGCTATGTATTTAAAGAGAACTAGCGACACTGTGCGGTAAAATATATATATATTTTTTGCTTTACTGTGTATACAACTGCCAAGTAAAGCCTTACCTATACGTGGCTATAGACAAGGATCGTTTAAGATCGGTGGGAGTGTACATGCGCCATTGACCGTGTGTAGATTGTCAAACGTTGCGAAAGTATTTCGTACAATTTAAACGAGGGTATATATAATATATGACGTCGGAAACGCTATTTGACAGTGCTCCAGACGACGCCTAACAGAATCGTTCAAAGTTGTCATTTACTAATATGAAGGTTCTACCGAGATTTGAACTCGGATCGCTGGATTCAAAGTCCAGAGTGCTAACCATTACACCATAGAACCAGCTGGGGTATATTGGTAAACTGTCCGTACTAATACGCATTTTCCATTTCTGCTCTGGACTATAGTGTATTTTTTGACACTTAACTAGCATAATACATTGTGTCAACAAAAAGAACCACCATACAGCTTGTTTATAGGCCTGCATGTCCTCACACTTTTGACTGAAAACCTGACAGCAGTGCTTGGGGAAACCACAGGATGGCAGTAGCGTGCAACTGTATACCAATCTGCTCCACTCGTCAAAGAAGAGGGGCAATCGTCGTCTCTAGGGCAGACAGCAGAGGATGTGAAAGGACGCTTGTAGAACGTGGGAGGAGATCCCAGGGGATCTTACTGGGTCCACTGAGAAGATAAAACCTCCTCCACAGGTGAAGCTAACAACAATATGTAAACCAAACAATGCAGGTAGTGGAATGTGTAGTGGTTTGATATCGAGCTCTATACATAAAGCTCAATATATGTATAAGTAGCTCGATTTATGTTGGGCAAATATATATAATGTATATATATAATATATTGAGCTCTCTATCTATGTAGAGCTCAATATACATTTAGCACTATATATATATATATATATATATATATATATCTATATATATATATGTATAATGTGTGTGTGGGGGTTGGTGCATGCCAGCATGGTGTGTGAGTGTGCATGTGTGCGTTAGTGTGTCTGTGTGCCTGTAGGATGTGTGTGTGTGTATGTGTGCCTGTATAGTGTGTGTGTGTGTGTGTGTGTGTGTGTGTGTGTGTGTCGGTGCATGCCAGCATGGTGTGTGGTGTGTGTGTGTGTGTGTGTGTGTGTGTGTGTGTGTGAGCCTGTGTAGTGTGTGAGTGTGTGTGTGCCTGTATAGCGTGTGTGTGTGTGTGCTTGTATAGCGTGTGTGTGTGTGTGTGTGTGTGTTTGTGTGTGAATGTATGTGCCTGAATGGTTTGGGTGAGTGTGCGAGTGTGTATGTGTGCGTGCCTGTATAGTACGTGTGTGTGTGTGTGTGTGTGTGTGTGTGTGTGTGTGTGTGTGTGTGTGTGTGTGTGTGTGTGTGTGTGTGTGTGTGTGCATGTGAGCATAGCTGCTGCTGATGTGGGTCATTACCCCCTCTCTCCCCCCAGGGGCCATGCAGCAGGAGTGAAGTGCAGGAGGGGCCTGAGAGGGGGAGGGGGGCTGGCTCAGTGTGGAGGGGGGGATGGGAAAAGGGGGAGGGAGGGGCTGGAGGAGGGGGGAGGGGAGGTGAAGAGGAGGGGGGAGGGTTCCCAGGAGACTGAAGACCAATAAATCACCGTGCCGTCTCTGCCGTGACACCGGGCTTGTCTGATGAGGGGTGGGGGGGGGGGGGGGGGGTGAAGGAGGGGGAGGGAGGGAGGGAGGGAGGGGGGGGGGTAAGGGAGGTGGAATGAAGGGGGGGGGGGGGGGACTGAGGGGGGAGGATGGGAGGAGAGTGCAACATGACAACACTGAGGCCTTGTCTCCCTGTCACTCAGGCCCACACTGATCAGCCAACGTTCCCCATCCCTATTCAGTGTGTGTGTGTGTGTGTGTGTGTGTGTGTGTGTGTGTGTGTGTGTGTGTGTGTGTGTGTGTGTGGTGTGTGTGTGTGTGTGTGTGTGTGGTAGTTGGGGGGGGGGGGTGTAAAGTATTTAGTGGTAACCTAAAAACCTCACTTCACAAGCCTCCTCGTGTTCCTGGGTGATACCATTTAGTAACCAAGGATTCTCTTTGTGCTTTGTAGTTTGCAGTCCCATCAGATCACCACAGTCTATCAGGACATCCAACAGATTATGCATTAACACACAGACCTTCTGATCACATGGAATGTGGTGCGGCTAAATGTGGGCTCTAAGCATGTACCGTTTGGTGTTGTGTGTGTGTGGTGATCTGATGCGAGGGGTCTGGAACCGACGAAGTGAGACCAATTCATCAAAATATTCTATTCTTAGTGTTCTAAAAAAAAAAAGGGAGAAGGATCATAGTCAAGGTATTTGAGATGACTCACAGCCACTGTAAAGGAATCCAGAGTTTGTGTGTTTTTGTGTGTTTGTGTGTGTGGGTGCAGATGGGCTATGGCGTTCACGTATAGTACTATTGTGTCTGGTGTTAGGACTTTCTTTACGACCCCTTTGTCATTTGGCAGAAGACAACGGTGTCCTCTCCCTGCGTGGGTCCACTTTGATGTCTCAACATGTCAGGGGTTTGAAAGACACGCAAACACACATACAGACCCACACATACAATCACATACACACAGGCCACCAGTTTCGAGAGTAAACAGACACAGAGTGACACTTGACATGAATTAATGTATGCACACCGACAGACCCAACAGACCCACAAACACACATACTCACACACGTACATACACACATGTTCACACACAAACACACACACACACACAGACAAACACACACACACACACACACACGCACAGTAGCAGATATACACAAAGCAAAATTGCACACAAAGACACATGCACACACCCACACACAAACACACAGACACACATATTTTCACAAATACACACATCTGACTACACTCATCGGACCATCTCCTGTGTGCAGGGCAAACTGCAAAGCACTGCATTCTTCGTGCATTTTTTTTTCCTAATAAACGTGATCCCAGATTCCAGCAGTGAGAACAGTTCTCTGCATTAAAATTCATGGGGAAAATGGCAATAAAAACTCTCTCTCTCACTCCCTCCCTCCCTCTCACCCACATCCCCTCCCCCCCTCTCTCTCTCTTTCTTGTTCTCTTTTGCTTCGTCTCTCTCGCTCTTTGCGTTGTTTGCCTCCCTGTGTCTCCCCCTCTTTTTATTCCCTCCCTTTCACTTGTGCTGCTGAGCACATAGCTAAACACGCATGCACACACACAAACACACACACTTGCACACACACAAACGCGCACACATGCACACACATACATGCACGTCACACACACACACACACACACACACACACACACACACGGGTGAACACATATATGCCTAAGCCACACACATACACGCAATCTTTTTTTCTTTCATCAGTCATGCACTCTCTCTCTCCCATTCTCTCACTCCTTCTCTCACTCTATCACTCCCCCTGACTCGTCTTTCTCAGCATCTCCCCTGCTGTCTTTCATTCTTTATATTCCTCTACGTCCTCCCCCACTCCCTTCCTTACCCCCTCTCTCTCTCTCTCTCTCTCTCTCTCTCTCTCTCTCTCTCTCTCTCTCTCTAACACACACCACAAACACACACGCACACATACACACACACACGCGTTGCACACACACCTATATTTTCCAACTCCACCCCTGGCAGGTTGTGATTTTCACTGTCAGAAATTGCTTTTTCAATATCTCTCTTTCTCTCTCTCTCTGCCCTCCCCCCCCCCTCTAATTATGAGCCCTGCTAAAGGGGTTGTACCACCAGAATACCAATTTTTACACCAATTCTCTCCTTCTCTTCCACAGAATGTTTTTACTCTGGGTAACAAACAATGCACTATACCTCATATTTGCAGGTAGGGCTATTATGACTGTGACGTCAGCCACCATTACATTATCACTGTTCGTATTCATATTGTGATTATTTTCGCATATTGTTTTGGCCTGAAGCACTTTATAATGCTCTCAAGTGTTCTCAAGGCTATTTATCGTTGATACTTAGGTTGTTTTAGAACTCTGCAAAATCAATATTTATTTGCATATTGAGTATGATCTAATGCAGGGGTGGTAAATATAATATTTTTTTAAACGCACTGACTGTTTGTGGGAAGAAAAGGAAAACCGCCGAATTTTCATTTAGATACCACTATACTCCTTGTACTCAGTCACTAGCAGTACCCCTACAGGGTTAACTCTTTCACAGGGCAGCTTTGGTGCCTTTGATTGACGTGCAGCGTAAGGCGCTGCCGACTCACCACCAATCAGCAAACGGTCAGTGCACCCCACGTGGGTATTCTCAGTGCTCATTGGTTATTTTTACCAGTGTTTACCGCCGAAGCCGAGCCCCACGTGGAGAATTCATTCAATCATTAAACAATTCCACTGCGCCCTATTTGTATTGAGATTTTTTCTACTGTTTGCGAAATTTGAATTTTATAAATATATGAGGGGAAACAAATATAGTTTTTTTTTCAATTACATAAGAACAATCAGAGCTAGACTAGAATACTAAATAGGAAGAGAACCAACAAAGGATTTTTTTTCACAAATATCATGAGGCTATTTGAAGAGTGGTATGTGTTAATGTGGGATGCCCTACATTATGCGAAATGTTTGCAGAACAATGCTGAATTGGTATCACGTTGTACATGGTGGTCTACGTTCTGTGGCTAAAATGGTTGTCCTCAATTCGGACTTAATAAACGAGGAGGCTACCAAACATAAGGCTACTTTAGGTTATCTCCCCAAAGTAACTCATATGTCCCATTGAAATTCTGGCGAGGATCCGAGAGAGGGGGTTTGGTGGGTGGTGGTGGTGGGGGGTGAGAGAAGCGAGGGATTGGGAGTGTTGTGTGTGTGAAAAGAGTGTAGGGCAACGAGCGAAACAAAAGAGGCTGCGGCTGCATCGATGTGATGGTGGTGGTGTGTGTCCGTCTCGGAAGCCACAAGCAAACACACACATATCTGACCCGTATTCTGAATGGTTGGAAAGGCTTGGCGGAAGGGGAACGAGTAGCTTGATGATCGGCGATTAAAACAAGAAAAAAAACAGTTCGAAGAGCGAAGTTGCGAGGACTTGGACCGTCTTAGACCGGCAGGCGCATCTCTTCCCCTAACGTCGAGAGCAGTGCAGTGTGGGTTGGAGAGACAGCCCAGAACAAAGGAGTCTTGAGCAAGGAATGAGCAAGCTGAGACTAGCTTTGCCATTACCGCTTTTGAAATCGGGCCAATGCCTCTCTGAAACACCAACGTAGTAGACGGTCTACTCCATTTTAAACGAGCCCTTTCGCTCAAAAGGCAGAAAGAAGATAAGACACGAATAACCCGAACGCAAGTCGGCGGCCACAATGTTTCCTCAAAACCGTCCACCGGTAAGTAGGCTACTTCGCTACTATGCAACACCGGCAGCGTTTCCATTTCGTCTACTCCTTGTTTCGCGATGCTATGTTTTTTTTTTTTTTTTACGAACTCGGATCCCGGGTGAATGCACAATGCATGTTTAACACGAGTTAGCCGATTCTTGAAGCGAAAGGAACTCAGATTAAATAGGTTTAAACGAGCCCAAGTTAGTTCAAACCGGGATTGTTACATATCGTCTTTGTCATCCTTGCTATTTAGTTCCGGGATTTCATTCGGAGATTGTGATAGCATACTCCAGACTTGAAGCTTGGAAATACATTTGATATGTTGTTTTTTAAATCGTGATGCCCATGTAATCATTGTATTTCAGTAGACGGATGGTTACGTGTTACCCATGTCCATCAGTTTGAATGTAGTCCCCATGAGTCCCTCCATAGACCACATCCACTTGAATCAGTTGGACCTATATTCTCCTTGTGGGCAAAGCCAACGTCCTTGGTGCCTAATATCGTCCGGGAAGAATAAGGAGTCTTGTTTGGTATATAGATAGTTGACCCAGATGATGAAGTGGCTCTTTATGTTTGCCCTCCTGACACAGGGCGAAGGAGTGAGTGAGTCAGCTTGGCTTGTTGACACATTCTCTCAGTAATCTCCATTTGTAATAGGACTATTCACTGTCTCCTTGTAATTATCCTTTCTTTTCATAAGCATACAATAGATAATGCATATGCTTTGTTGTGATATAATTGTGGGTTTTGTTTTCTATCGTAGGACAACTACAACTTTTAGAAATCCTCTTTGGGTGGCTGATCTTTGGGATGTGCATAAGGAATGCAAACTAGAAACCAGCATGCTCTTATACTCCTATTTCTGCATGTGTAATGGGTGGACATTTTGTGGTGCATCATCATGGCTTTAATTTGTGAAGATGACTTGGGTGGAGAGCGTTTGAGATGACGGAAAAACATAAACACTCGTCCTCTAGCTTTGTGAAGTATCAATTAGGACCTGCTCATTTGCTTAACCCCATCCACAGCCATCCGTCCCCCTCCATGCCACCCGGCACCCCACCCAAGAGAGTGCTTCCTCAACCCCACTCCATGCATCGGTTAGGGGGCATTAATCTTGCTGTTGCGTGTGACTTTACACATGCATTTGCTAAGGGACCAATTGAAAAATAACTTCAGTTAATAGATGGGCCTATTTAGTTACCTACATATTTCCAGAATGAAATTATTATAACGGTTGAATTTGGGGTTTGGCTTATGACCAACAGGGAAATGTTTACACTGTCATTCTGTGTAACGGTTATTCCTATTTTCCTCTATACCTCTTCTGGCAGAACTGACGATGTGATGTATGCTACGCGCCACGCGCATGTGTTTCACGTGTCGCCAGCTGTGTATATCATGTAGCTTACTGCAGGAAACCAGACAGGCAGTCAGGGAGAGGCCGGGCCGTGGCACTTCTGTGGGTTTTTTCAGTGTTAAAAAACCTGATCCCTCTCATCCCAGCCGCTGTGTTTCTGTACCGAGTCCAAAACCGCATATAAACGTATGGTCTGGCTTCCCGGGGAGTGGGAGGAGGAGGGGGAGGGAGGGAGGGAGGGAGGGAGGGAGGGGGGTGTGTGTGTGTGGGGGGGTGGTCTGCCACTGCCCTGGCCCGGGTGGAAGGAAGGCTGAGGGGCCCGGCTTCCAGCTCTGCATCATTCCAGGGGTTTCCGCAGGCCTACAAACTCAGGTCCTGTGTGGGGGTGTGTGTGTGTGTGTGTGTGTGTGTGTGTGTGTGAGGGGGGGGGGGGGGGGGGTGGTTCGGCAATGCCCTCGGGGTCCCTGAGGACAACAGCTTAGCTCCACTCATGTGCACTTCACCGGTGACAGGACTGTTATCAATTGGTAACTGTGGCCTTCTCCACTCGCGGCACCGCGAGATGGGAGTTGTATAAGTGAATCATCTTTTGGACTCGGCGACAACCAGGTTGGTTGTTGTGTTTGTTGTTGAGCTAGAAAAACAACAACACACGCAGGTCAGACCTAAAGGTATGGATGCTTTAGGTGAGATGTGTAACAAAGTCGTCTCTTGCACACCCCCGTCTTATTAATTGTAAGCCCTGACTCCTTAAAGGGAGCTGGTTCACAATTCCACCATTTTCTTGGTGGCAACAATTTTACTAAGATGGAGGCCAGTGGTAGGATAAGAGACTACTCTCCTATGGTGGGTAACCAGTAATTCTGATGTCCTCTGTCTCTCTCCTCCCCCACCGCGATGGGAGCCAGCTTCAAAGGTCGTTATTACGCATCCACAGAATGTGTACTTCAGCGAGTCACAAAATGCCACCAACTGCCACAAAGAGGACTATTTTCTTTGCTTTCGATTGGGTAACTTCTCTATTTTTCTGAGCAACATCGGGCCACATTTACAGTGTGCAAGTGTGTGGGGGGTGGGGGGGGGGATTGCTAATTCAGCGTTTGAGTGACGTTAAGGGGGGGCCCCCACTTGCCACCAAATCCTAGTAGTTTCTCTTTTCTATTTTTAGTGTTAAGATTACCTGCTCAGACTTTGTAAATCAATCACCAAAAGTTGTAAGGGAAGATCCATTGTCGTGTACACATGATATATTGTTTACTAAATGCATAATATGCCAGAGGAAATGGTCTAAAAAGGAAGAGAGAAAAATCCGCAATAAATTAGACCATAACCTCTCCTTCTCAAAGATTTTTTCTCGATCTAAAGGTAGATGCCTGCAATATTTCTCGGTGTTCACCCATCTTGTTCAGAACATTGATACAATCAAGTCAACTGGTGGAATCGATCATTTGTTCTCAAATGCCAACAGGAGAGGAAGGATAAATCCGAGGCTTTTTGCATTTCTTCGTCTTTTAATTTTTAACACATGGCCAATGGCCAAGACACATATGCGTCTTCGCTGCCCGAATGTAACGTAATCCCAGGACTGCTGGCAGTGGGATGCGTATGTACCAAGCGATCCTGTCCTGTGAGGTCACCCACCTCCCACTGACATCTTGGCTCGCTTGACCCTGGTCGAGTTCCAACCCGAAAGGCTCTATTGCAGGCATGGGAAGGCTGTCCATAGGCAGGGTGAAGGATTGGTTACGCTCACAGAGAAGTCTAGAAAGCGGCTAAAAAAGACAATGCATCGGTTTCATCTGCCAGTATATCAAAGCATAATGTAAATGCACATCAATAAATTGCACACGGGACTAAAACAGTTTTCTCTCAAAGGTCTGCTGGGTTGAAATCAGACGACAGAAAGGTTTCTCTTTTATGGTAGTCAAACGAGAAAAGAACCGGGTCCACCTGAAGTGGGACGCGGCCAGCGGGGCTCGCCAAAGGTTTCAGCCGATGAACCCGGAGAAGGGACCCGCTGCACCCTCGGAGAGAGCTCTCTGCTTCCTGACTCACAGCATGCTTTCAGCTCTTTATCTCCACCGCTGCCCTGCAGAGAGAGCCTGGCTATCGATCAGCCACTCGCCTGCCTCCCTCGCTCTGCCAACAATTAGGAAGAGAGAGAGGGAGGGGGGGGGGGGGAAGAGTGTGCGTGCGAAGAAGGCGAGGAGGAGAGAAGGAGGAGGTAAAAGGAAAGGAGCTCAGGTTTACACAAGCTTTTGTGGAGGTGCGTCTCTCGGCGGAAGGAACAAACAAGCCGGGGGGGGGGTGGGGGGGGGGGTTTACCTAATAAAGGAAGGCACCTCCAGCAATTACGCCAGCTGACAGCCAAACTGTGGCGCACCGCTAATACTGGCTGACAGCAGGGAAATTTGAATAACGAGGCTTGCAGGGGATGCGGGGGGCGGGGAGGGGGGGGGGGCGGCGGGGTAGGGGCTTGGAGGCGGTGGGTGGTTGTAAGAAAATGGCAGAGAAAGGAAGATGTGTAATGCTAATGAAACAGGTGTGGGGGTGGGAGGGAGGGAGGCAGGGGGGGGGGGGGCTGGGGTTCAGTCCTCCCTCTCCAAAGCTTTAAGCATGCAAATAGACCTTGCCTCCTGGTGTTGCAGTCGCGTCATGCACGAGGCGTGAACTTAAACGTGTATGTTTTATTATAAAAAAAAAAAAATGGCGTTCCGGTGGCATGTTATTGTTTTTTTGAGGCGTTGACCCCCGTGTTGAGGGGTGTACGGCGGGCGTTCCCCATAAAGTGTGTGGGAGATGGGGAGACGAGTGAAGGATGAGCGATAGCGCGAGATGCTATTTTGGGTACGGAGACCTACCCTCGCTACCGTGTAATGTGGTAGACGGGCCAGAGAGGGAGATGGCGCTCAGTGGGTATTTACTCTAAATAATGATTGACTCTGTGGGTAAGCAGCGTAATTAGCGGTCTGGCTAATGAGCCGAGATAGGTGGTGGAGGCACGAAATATCTGGTGTGAGCTGGGAGATGTGGCTCCCTTTTTTAAGGGATTATTTTTGCTTTACTCGAGTGAATGTAGATCTTCACATCTGTTTTTCAAAGAGCGCTGTTGCCCATTTTTGGTTTGTGATGTGATTAGGTCAGGTTTTAATTTGAAGCTCAGTCACGATAAGCTTTATGTTCCTTTCGGAAGTTGCGTGTTAAAACATTCATGTATGCGAGGCGTTCAGTCCTAAAGGTGGACACCATCACATTCTTTTTCCCCCAAACATGTAGGCTTGAATTTGTGGCACCTCTGCCTCCTTTAAGACATTCTGTAGAGAAACTGTGGTCTTTGATGGACTGGGGAAGTTGTATTGCAGCACTGTCGGCAGGAGCTGAAGTGTGATGTAACATCCCTGCATATGCTATAAGATTGTATCATCAAACTAGAGCCGTAAGAGGTAAGCAGGAAATGACCTGACAACATGAATAACCTCAGACTTTGAGGTAGTAGCCTGGCCACTGTCTAGCCAGGCCTCTGGTCTCCTTGATAACGTGTGGTTGGAGGATCATGCTATCTCATTTATTGAAACATTTTGCTCGAGGTCAACCGGACAAGTCATAGTCAAACCCATTGCAGAGCATTCAGCATAATTCCAAATGTTGACCCCGTCTTATGTTCACCTCAATGTTCTCTCAGTTATATCGGAAAGCGATATTTCCCCATTCATTCGTTTTTGTGGATGATGCAATGAATAGATTTTTGGGAGACTGTATCAACTTCTATATTTGTTAATATTATCGTCGATGCATGGCTATAAAATGTTGAGCCAGTAAATACCTCTGGAACTTTCTGTCTGAGTGACTGTGGTTGCACATTGTGTACACACACGCACACACGTGTGTCTTTGTGGGGTTGGACGGAGGGGGGGAGGGGGTTTACAACAGGGATATGAGGGCATCGTGGTTTGCTGCTTGTGGCGTCAACTCAAATGAAAACAACATTAATTACGTTGAAGGAATGCCACACTCGCACACACTGAAGAGTGTGTGTGTGTTTTTATCTGTGCATGCTCATGTGTGTTTGTCCTTGAGTGTGTGTGTGTGTGTGTGTGTGCTTAATGCATAACCCGCCCTTTTAATAGCTGCCAGATCTGTTATGAGGCTAGTGTTGTTCTGCCATTACTGACTGGACCCCCTTCAACCACATCCAGACCAGGATTAGGAACACGGAAGAGACATTCTTATGCCATGACCGCTGTGTTTAGTCTCCCTCTCGCAGTCCGACTCGTCCTCATGTGGTCCTTCTTTAATCACCACGACGGGCTCGGCGTCTCGTGGGTTCTGGGGGGCCGACGAGTGTGTCGGTGTCTGCGTCGGTAACGCTCACAGGTTACGGGGTCACAGCTGCTGGGAGCTTCTCCGTGCATGTGCAAAGCCTCGGCCGGTCTGCGGCACTCGGAGTCGGGGTGGATCTGAGGAGAGGCGGTCCGGGTTCTGGCGCCCGCCAGACGGAGCTGGCCTCATCGTCTGGCCTGGACTTGGCACAGTTGGATCGGGTGTAGTGCTGGCCCCGTCTTACCTAATGGGGCACATGCTCACTCTCTGTTATAAGATGGCCTGCTTGAGCGTCCCTTATAAGAAAGCTTTCTCCCTGGGATGGACTGCTGTGGGCTGTGACTTCCAGAGAGAGCTGTAGGGGGGTTTACAAAGTTAATGTCGTGACCACTGATTCGGCAGTGATTGTTAAGGTGTTGTGGGGGGGGGGGATTATGTTGGATAGAAGAAGAATGTACTTTATGATGTCTTTAACGTTGGCGGTATTTACATACAACAGTAACCTTGCCCATGTCCTCTCTCCCCTGAACCACCACCACAAACAGCACCCTCACCTCCAACCCAAGCATCACCAGCACCACGCAAACAACCCCTCAGTCAGAGCCTCTCGGAGCCCGAACGGCTGACCTGGCAGACGCCCGGCGCAGCGCTTTCCTGTAGTCTTAAAGAAATCCATTTCTTTTTCACTTCTCGGGCCGTTCCCCAGTGTCAGAACCGAGGCTAACCTCCATCAGGGCTAATGGTGCTGGAGCGGGGGCCTCCTGCCCTGATGAAGATTCTGCCTCTGTGTGCACCTGCACTCTGAAGCACGTGGCTCTGGGAGAGGAGGGGAAAAAAGAAGGCAGCGGGGGCTTGGTGGGGGGGGGGGGGGGGGGGGGGAGGTTGCTGGGTAAGAGTGAAATGGAAGACAGAAAGGTGAAAGATAAAGGAAAAGCGAGAGAGAGAAGGGCAGCTGCCCCCTCCCTCCTCCACCTTTCTGCAAAATGGTGTGTGTGTGTGTGTGTGTGTGTGTGTGTGTGTGTGTGTGTGTGTGTGTGTGTGTGTGTGTGTGTGTGTGTGTGTGTGTGTGTGTGTGTGTGTGTGTGTGTGTGTGTGTGTGTGTGTGTGTGTGTGTGTGTGTGTGTGTCACATCATGGGCATCTGTGCATGAAAAGTGCTGTGTGTATGTGTCATGCGAACAAGGCTTACAATTTGGTGCGTGTGCGTTAGACTGACAATGTGCGTGTGCCTGTGTTCTTGGAGGGGGATCAGGCCGACAGATTGAGAGCAGCTTGTTAGAGGGGAGGAACAATGAGGCCACAGCCCCTCTCCTCTTTCCCTCTCCTCTCTTTCCCTCTCTGCAGGGCTCCTCCTCCTCCTCCTCCTCCTCCTCCTCCTCCTCCTCCTCCTCCTCCTCCTCCTCCTCTCCAACTCTAGTCCTCCCCTGCTCCTTTACTCTCCATCCCAACCTCATTTTCTAAATCTCATTCTTGCTCTCCCCTTTCACCAATTAACAATCTTTCCATAATCTCGGGCTTCTGCTCTCTCTCTCTCTCTCTCTCTCCTCAATCTCTCTATCTCTCCACCCCCCCTTCCGCCACCAAAAAATGTCCTCCTTCCAGTGATATCTGACCTTCCAAAATCCATTATTCATTAATCTTTCTTCTTCTGTGCTTCTCCACAGACACAGACAACCCCCTCTCCCCTCCACACACACACACATACCCAACTTGTACTCATCTTGCAGTCGGTCAGGACACCCACACACACGTGCATACAGAGATGCATGGCTCGGCTTAAATCGACATCGGACATGTGCTGCTGCTGCTGCGCATGTAGATCGCCCTCTTTCACACACGCATGCTTTAGTCTTAGCCATGCGGTTCATCAGCATGTCTACACCTCCCCTTCTCTCACAACGCTGCTAATCCAGCAGCAACCGGACATGACATTACACACACACACACACACACACACACACACACACACACACACACACACACACACACACACACACACACACACACACACACACACACACACACACACACACACACACACACACACACACACACACCCCTAAACTCTCCACCCCATTTTTTCTGCCTGTCCTAGAGCATTACCCTACCGGCTGTGTTCTCCTAATTGCTCCGGACCCTGCAGAGTAGGGGGGGGGGGTTTCGGGGTGGCATGGGGTGACGAGGTCTCCAGCCATGATGGGAGGTTCTTCCCCCCCCCCCCCCCCCCCCTCCCTCTTTGTCGCTCATTCTCCAGGCCCGCCGTGCCGCAAAACAAGTGTTCTTTTGGCTGAGCGGCTCTTGTACACACACATGTCCCTCCCATAACACACACTCCAAGCTGCCGACCAAGCATACACATGGACGGCATGTGACTTTGGTTGATTCCGTTTCCTAACCACACGGGTTCCTGTAGAGATGCCGCTCGGATAAAGCGCCCACGTGATAAAAGTTTGCACAGCTATAAGAAAGGAGACTTTGAACTGCTAAGGACTGCATGAAAGTATGTCGTGGTGTGTGGTCCATGGTGAACATGACTCGAGCTCGTACATGACTTTTGCATAATATGTCCCACTAACTCATCACCCGACACCTCCTTTCTCCTCAGGCACCTCTGCAGGCGCCCCCCGGTTCCTCTGCCAATGCGGTTGCTGCTGCGGCTGCAGCGGCCTCTGGGACCCCCCAGTCGCTGAAACTAACGTACCCAGAAACCCTGGACCGCATCAAGGAGGAGTTCCAGTTCCTCCAGACCCAGTACCACAGGTGTGTTCCGCCGTCTGTCACTCACAGGGAGGTGTAAACACAGACTTTGGACCGGGCAACAAATCGAAAGAGAGAAAGGACATATGGCAACGAGAATAAAGCAGATTTCTTTAAGATTATCTTGAATCCTGTATCTCCTTTTTTTTAAAGTGGAATCCATGCAGGGCTTGGTGTGCACTTTCCTCCATGGCTGCGCTTTATTGTTTTTATGAGTTGTGTGGAGTTATGTCTATATAATGTTTTATAGTTATTATGTTTTGGCTTGGACGCAGCATTTTTCCTGGCATCGTTTCCAAAAGTGTGTGTGTGTGTGTGTGTGTGTGTGTGTGTGTGTGTGTGTGTGTGTGTGTGTGTGTGTGTGTGTGTGTGTGTGTGTGTGTGTGTGTGTGTGTGTGTGTGTGTGTGTGTGTGTGTGTGTGTGTACGTACGTACACGCAAGACAATTAGCCTGTGTGGCTGACGGCATTCTGTGCAGGAATGTGTCCAGAATGCTTTTGAAAGTGGGTCTGTGGTTGGCTTTAGTGTCCCAGACCCACAGCGCTCGCTTGGCAATTCTTCAGAGGCTCCCCTTCTCCCCCACCCTCCCCCTTTTCTCTCTCGACTCTCCACATCCCACTTTGATACCGTTGCCCAGGACTCCCCCCTCCAAGCCCCTTTGTCCTCTCTCCAGCTTCTATTGTGCAGCACCCGGCCCCACTGTGGACACACACACACACACACACACACACACACACACACACACACACACACACACACACCGGCTGCATGTTGTGCGTGCCAAGCCATTCTCGTTAGCCAGTAGCTTATAGTCTTCCAGTCCAAACAAGCGGCTGACCTGGCCTGGAACGGCTGATTCCAGGCATACCTTCGGATGCCCCCGAGCCGATTCCCCCCCCCCCCTTCCCCCCCCCCCTCTTCTGCTGCACTGACACACACACACACAATGGAAAGCTAGGTAGCTCCGTACAGCCGGCGCCGCTAATCCTTTATCATATCATAACGCTCATTCAATTCCTGACTGGAGCCGGATCGAGGCGGTTCGTCACAGTGCGACGGGGTCACGGTTTCCCAGCGGCGCAGTCAAGAGTCATGCGCTCCTGGAATGTCATCAAAAAAACGCGCACAAAAAGTTCACAGCAAGTTTCCAAACAAATTGAAATTCTACATAGCCCGGAGGGTGGTCCCGAGTCTGGCCACGGTTTGTGAAGACGCTGGCCTGACGGACAAACCTGAACTTCAACTTCAGACCTTTTTTTTGGATGTCCCTCCCTGGATCTGTTGGGTCGAGGGAAGGCATTATCCGTTCCACTCGGCGGACGTTTTGCGTTGTTTACCTGCCTCACCTTAAGACACCTGGGACTTCAGCTCTTTTTGTGCTGAACACAGGTGGCAGGAAACGCGTCAAACACATTAAAGCTGAGATCACGGAAGCGGATAGGGAAATCAGGGGAGGGGTTGCATTCAAACCGCACTGGTTTTATTGGGTGTCTTTTTTTTCAAGATGCGCATTAAAACCCAGGCAAAGGGCTGGGCCTTTTATACCAGGATGCTTTGAGGAGTGCTGGCTGTCTTTTACATATTTGATGGCTTGATGAATGTGCAGATAAACATCCTAGATGATGCTCAACGGTGCCAAGATTACTGCTCTCTGGTTCCCTTCCCTCTCCTCCCCTCCCCTCCGAAACGGACATCGGAGTAGTTTGAGAAAGCTGAACGCCATGGCAACGTGGCGCCTAACAGTCAAGAAGGTCGACCAATGATTGACAATAGATGGTATTGGATTGCCTTTTTAGATCGCTCTCTCATGAAATGTTGATTTGACGAGGCCTTTTGTGCGGTGGCGCGGTGCTATCCGATTTGCGTAGATTGATATTATATTGCAGGCGCGGGCGTTCTCCTTCTGGTTGCAGAGGTATAATGAACAGTGGCCATGGTGCTTCTCAGATTTTCAGATGGTTCTCTGTGCTTGGAGTGCATTTTCTATCGCTGGCTCTTTCTGAAGCCAGCATTCAAATCCACCACTCAAAAGAGAACGCAAGTGTTAGACTTAGGAGAGTACTAGTTGATATGCTTAGTCATAACTGCATTGCCATATACGCAATTACCTGAGTAAGTTATTGGGCATGATTTACAGAGGAGAAAGCCTGACTTTAATTCAATCACTGTTTTGGTCATTGCACATTTTGAGAGACGCTTTTCTGCTTCTGGCATCTATGCCCCTTGACGTGCAGTAAGAAACACACAGACACAAAAGGACACACACGCAGAGACAAACACAGAAACACGCACACAGACACAGACTCACAGACGCACAAAAACACACACGCAGTATAAATATGCATGCACAAAATGACAGCTAAACCCACAGACTTAGAGGGACATTTTGCATGGCCACACACACAAGATCTCGAAATAGTAGGGCTTATCTTTGTATTTCTGTGTCGGAGAAGGTGGCTGGATGCTGATCGATGTTGGATTAGTGGGCAGGAAGGGGGCCGAAAAGAGATTAGTCTGGTGTGAGAGTGTGCATTCCAATAACGAGAACTATTTTGGTTGGTGTGTGTGTGTGTGTGTGTGTGTGTGTGTGTGTGTGTGTGTGTGTGTGTGTGTGTGTGTGTGTGTGTGTGTGTGTGTGTGTGTGTGTGTGTGTGTGTGTGTGTGTGTGTGTGTGTGTGTGTGTGTGTGTGTGTGTGGCAGGCAACGAGGAAGGGGAAGACGGCTGTGGGTTGGTTCAATAATTAACATTCTGTGTGACTGCGAGCGTGTCAGCTCTAAACGCTCTCTAATCAACCTGCACGGTGGGGGGAGCCGACAACACAAAGCCTTCATTACTGTATCACACGTACGCACGCACACGCTCGTGCGTCCGTAGCGCGGGGCTCACCACGCACTCTGCTGCAGTGACAGGCGGGCTGAGTGCTCCTCCCGCACGGCTCGCCCTCAGAGCGACGAGTGCACGGCGACGAGAGGGGCGCCCGCGACGAGGGGCGCCGCGTCCTCCACGCCGGAGCGTGAGCTGCTGTTCAGTCCCGCAAGGTCAGCAGCACTCCAGTGGAGACCAGCGCCGTTCCCATAATGGATCCCTCCTTAATAATGTCCTCAATTAACGCCGGGCGCCCGGGGGGAAGAGGTGTTTAATGAGGTGCCCGTCGTCATTTTTAATATGAAACAATATTTACGGGCCTTCTTGATCGCGGCCGAGGCGTGACACTTTCATTGGTGAATCCGTCCGCTGGCCGGCGTTTTTAAAAGGCCGGTTGTGTGCGGGGTATAGGTTTATGTGCGTGGGCGTTCTTCTGCTGGGTTTTAATCGGTGTCCGACTGTCCGTCCATCGCTAGTGCTTTGCAGAGGAAGCAGGATTTGTGGTCAGGGTTTTATCGACATGTTTGTTTTTGTTTGTGGGTTGTTTCACGGAGAAAAACCCTTCCTAATACCGTGTGTGTGCACAGGTCTCAAGGATAAACACTCGCAATGAGGTGTGTGTGTGTGTGTGTGTGTGTGTGTGTGTGTTGCACACACTAGGGATGGGGGGAAATAAACAAAAGTAAGCCAGAAATAAGAATGCAATCTTCGTGGAAACTTATTATGCTACCATCCTACAATGGGCGTAATGGTTCGCCTATAGTTGATTTGCTCTCTAATAAAAAAGAAATACACTCTAATATAGAACATTAAACCACACAAAAGATAAAATCACATAATTTTGCATTATTTACAGAATCGCGATACATAAGGTATCCACAGTCAAAAATGACTGTATTATATCGTACCGCTAGGCTCCTGTCCCTAGTTCACACCCTGGGGATGGGGAAAGACTTCCCCAAAGCCCACCGGGTGGGGGGTGTGTTTAGTTGTGCACGGGTGTTGGCACACGCGTGTGGGGGGTTCTGAAGTAGAAGGGGAAAGAGAGGAGCCGATGGTTTCCCAGTACTGACGCAGGAGAGCGCAGCACGGAGCATTAATAGTTGATGAGATGTAAAGTGAACATGCATATACCTGGAGGGTGTGTGTGTGTGTGTGTTTTTCCTTGTGTCTGTATTGGTTGATTTTGTAGTCGAAAATTGGGGGTTTGTGTAATTTTCATATAAATGGAATTATTACAAAGAAAGGTTAGAAAAAATTCTTTAACAATTCACATAATACATTTATTTCTTCAGTGAGAGTTACAAACATTTGTTATGCGGGCGTGGTATTGCAATTTGTTTTTCATTTGTTTTTTGCAGGCCGTGTTATCCCCATGGTTACAGCTTTACACAACTTTGATACTTATCAAGTACTGTGTATGAGTGTTAAAATTAGCAGTGTTGTTTTGCACTTATACTATTAAGCTAAGGGTCACGGAAGCTTACCCCTCTCTCGGACACGGCCATCAACCTTTGCTCAGACAGAGCTCCCCACATCGACACTCTCCTCGCCACCGGTGTCCCTTGCTCACACACCACAAAATAAATGCTGCCGAAGTTCCGAGCAGGGTGGAACGTTCACAAACTGGTTATCGGAGCCAACCAGTTTGTGAACGGGTTTGTGAACGGGTTGTTCACAAACTTATCGGAGACAACCCCATGTCCGGCAAAGTTTTCTCAAAAATGAAGGCCTTATTTCAGTAACTGTGATGAAATGGCATCGATTAATATTTGGACTATAATTTTAGACTTATCACTATCACCAAGACACATCAATTTCTAAAGGGCTCTGTGTGCTCTCCTACTGCTTAAAATAACTGCCTTTTTTATTAAATTATTGATGATTGATGCTTAGTTGGTTCATATGAAAACATTGGCTAAGAAAAGGGCACCTCTGATTCTCAGAATTCAATAAGAAATTTGGCGTTGCTTTAATCATCATTTGTGGAGATATTTGAAGGGCCGTGGAGTAAAGAACAACGTACAGCAGAGGTTCAGTAGCTGACATGCTAACTATAGCCTCTATTCTAGTTTAATCACCGTCAAAGGTAAAGCCCAAGAAGGGGGGGGGGGGGGGGGGGGGGGTGTGTGTGGTGTGTGTGTGTGTGTGTGTGTGTGTGTGTGTGTGTGTGTGTGTGTGTGTGTGTGTGTGTGTGTGTGTGTGTGTGTGTGTGTGTGTGTGTGTGTGTGTGTGTGTGTGTGTGTGTGTGTCGAAGGAAGGCCACGTGGACCTTGGCAGGTCCACGTGGCCACCTGAATGCTCATGTATTGCATCCAGTCATATGTTAACATTAGTCTGTGTGACTAAATGGTTGTGTGTGTGTGTGTGTGCGCGCGCTGTGCTGACTGAGCTGTCTGGGGGCTGGCAGGCTGCTGATTTGTAGCACGTTTGGCTGATCATCTTATCTCCTGTCAACGGCAGGGAAAGATTGGAGGGACCAAGTCCGCCATCTCCATCGCTCATTCTCTCTCTCTCTCACCCTCTCTCTCTCGCTCTCTCTCGCCCTCTCTCTCTCTCCTACTCAATCTCTTGCTATCCCTCTCTCTCCTGTTCGCTCGCTCTCTCTCCTTCTCTTGCTGTCTCTCCTGCTCCCTCTCTCTCCTTTTGCAATCTCTCTCCTATATCTCTTGCTCCTTTTCGCTTTCTGTCACTCATCCTCTTGTTTACACACACGTGCCAGCACGCACGCACTTCTGTCCTTGCTTCTTTCTCTCCTGTGTTTTTAATTTCACTGCTCTGCCATTTTTGTATCTCTTGCTCACTCTCTTGCTCTTCATCTCTCTCTGAATACTAGCGAGCCAAGGACTAATTATTACAGGCAATCATTTGTCCATGTAATATCATTTGTCCCCCCCACACACACACACAGACACAGACACAGACACACACACACACACACACACTACTATCTGCACCTAAAGACACACCCTCATAGAGGGAAGACAATCACCAAGTACACACACACACACGGTCATTTCCTTTTCTTATAGTTGTATTCTCCTTACCTAAGGGACGGTCAGGGCTCTCACTAGACTATATAAGCTAGCGTGTGTGAATGTAGAGATTGCTCTTTTCGTACGCATCCATTTCCGCCGGTGGACAATGAATCCATGAATGACGGACTCAATGTTGCAGAAAAAGAAACCAAACATACAGACCACACACACGAGAGTAAACATGTTGCGCTCCTCAGCCTAACCCCTACTTCCTGTCGGTGTGTGAGTTTTTTCAGAGGTCGGTCAGCCCCCACAGTCCCGTTTCCTGTCTCCCAGCTAAGCGCTAGATAAGTAGCCCGATAACGTTGCAAGACGTTATCAGTCTATTAATCCTTTTTTAAACATCTTTGCCACAGAGTTCAAAACAGCCAACCTTTATCTTTTATCCTCCGGTTAACAGAGTGAGTTTGTGCCCGTACTAGAATGCACATGCAATAATTTACATTTTTCCCATGTGGCTCACACACACACACACACACACACACACACACACACACACACACACACACACACACACACACACACACACACACACACACACACACACACACACACACACACACACACACACACACACACACACACACACACACACACACACACACACACACACACACACACACACACACACACACACACACAGAGCTCACAGTGCCGCGTTAGTTCCCACACAGTCCATCCCAGAATGACTTGTGCCGATAGGCAATTCCACTGTAATAAAATCTTTGGTGCGGGGGTGGAATGGGAGAGTTGGGGGAGGGATGATGGGTGTTGGGTGCAGGGGAGGGGGGGAGAGTGTGATGGAGGGGGGTGGGGGGGGGGGGATTAATCCCCAACGCCGCTGCCTCTCCGTCCCTCTTCTACTCAACTGGATGGCAATGATAAATGAGTCAATTACGGGCGTATGTGTGCACAGGGCTTCAGCAAGCGACCACGGATGGGGGCTGTTATTACCTGTTGCTGCGGCCGGGGGTAATGTTGCGGTATTAATCATATTCTAATTTTCATCCACCAAATGACCCCCCCACCACCACCACCACCACGGGCACTAAACTCCACCCCCCCCCCCCCCCCCCCCCCCCACACACACACACTCATTCACTCACTCACTCCCCAGCTCGGCACACTGCGATCCCTGCATCCATCTATCAGGACCGCAAACCAGCTCGCATAAAACGTTGGGGCCTAAATATACGTGTGTGTGTGTGTGTGTGTGTGTGTGTGTGTGTGTGTGTGTGTGTGTGTGTGTGTGTGTGTGTGTGTGTGTGGTGTGTGTGTGTGTGTGTGTGTGTGTGTGTGTGTGTGTGTGTGTGTGTGTGTGTGTGCTTGTTTATCCAGTTATAGGGGACACTTGGGGACAGTTAAGCCATGAGGGGGAGATGGGAGACAAAGACACGGAGAGGACAGACACTGATATGGGACACATGGGAGCAGGCTGATGTTTGTGTGTGTGTGTTCTCGTATCACTCATGTGGTGCTGGGAGAGTCTTGGGATCCCACGGTGGCTGTAAACCACATTAGCCAATAACGACAAACTGCGCACACACACACACACACACACACACACACACACACACACACACACACACACCACACACACACACACACACACACACACACAGGTCCCTAGAGGCAGGGTGGGTCGCTGTGAGGTTCTAAGGGAAACATCTGGTGGAAGGTGGTTTGTTTTTTATTAGAAAAAGAGTAGACCCTGTCACTCTTGGCCCACTTAATCAGAAGCCTATGTGTGTGTGTGTGTGTATGAACTTTGGGTTGTGTGTATGTGAATGTGTGAATGTGCATTGGGGACAGTCAGGTAATTGTGAAGAGTGGAGCAACAGAATGAGAAGTGGAGGGCACATGGATAGAGAGAAATAGTCCAGTGGGGGGGAGGGAGGGAGGGAGGGAGGGAGGGCGGGCGGGTGAGACCTTGGATGTGCCTGGCTGCAGTCTTGGCTGGATTTCAAGCTCCAAGTGTGAGTTCATCTATTTCTGATGTGCTCCGAAGTGATAATGGCTGTCAGCACCCAGAAGCCCTGCCCTCTCCTTCTCCTCTCTCTCTCTGTCTCTCTCCCTCTCTCTCCATCTTTCTTTCTCTCACCTTCTCTCTCTCTCTCTGTCCCTCTTGCTCCCCAATTTTCACACTCTCTCCATCTCTGTCTCTCTCCATGTGGTCCTCTCCCCGCATGCAGCTAGCTCGCTCTGTCTCTGTCACTGTCTCTCTCTCGCTCCCTCTCTGCCCTTCTCGCTCGCTCCATGTCGGTCCCTCCTTCCCTCTCTCTCTTTTTGGGTGTTTGTGTATCGGATCGAATGGGAGTGAGTCACAGAGTGGGCTCATTTGTTGTCATGTTGTCGTATTGTCTTGTGGGTTTCAGTCTTGGGTATTACGTGAACCAACAGTGTACACTATTCCATAGTTTGTTTCTTCTCCTCCCCCCCCCCCCCCCCCCATCACTGCTCCTCTATTCTCATTCTTTGCCCTCCTCTTTCTTGTTCACTGCAGTTTGAAGTTGGAATGTGAGAAGCTGGCTACAGAGAAGACGGAGATCCAGAGACACTACGTGATGGTGAGACACACACGCACGGCGCACGCACACGAGAGCGCACACACGCGCAGAATGAAATGGTTGAATGAAGGTTTGCATGAACTCACTGTCAATATGCCCAAAAAAAACAACTCGCACACATAACAAACAGCGCCTATATATCCGCTTCCGTTTACTTTCTTGAGGAACGTCGGACTGCACTTGGCAGCTTGAGTGGAGCTTTCCCATCTGTGATGGAGATGCATGCGTCTAGCGCACACACGTATGGGATCATGCATTGTAATTGTCAACAGGGCTGCCAAGCGATGAAGGACTGCCAAGCGAAATGACAGCCTTAGCATGTTGACGAAATGCTAAAGATCATGCACCTGTTGTTTTGAATGCATGTGCTCAATATGATTTGGTGAGATGGTGACGTTAATTATTGTAGCATAATGGCTACTGTGTGCGACTCGCATTTGAAACGCACCTGGTGTCCTCAGGAAACCAGGTGCCCTACGTCCCATCAGAAATCACTGCGAGTCTCCTTGGATAAAAAGTGTCAACAAAAACGACGAGATAGGAACTTGGCCGCCGGCCACCCTAAATCAACATCGGATCTGTTGACTGTAGTGTCGATTTATGACCATAACCGTGTCCCTTGAGGTCATTCTACCCCCTTGTACAGGTACAGCCCACTAGGCTGTCTCGTAGAGCCCAGCTGTACGGCTGTTGGCTGCTTCTAGAAATATTCGGTCATTTCGTTTACCATTGGTGACGTTACGGCGTGTGCTAAGCTTCGTGGCGTGTGCTAAGGCGTGCTAAGGTTCGACACTCGCGCCGCGCTCCGTCAGCGGCTTACCGGGCGTCAACAAGTGTCTGGAGTTTGAATCCCCGAGAATTTTTTTGCCGAAAAATAAATCTGCCGACGTGCCCCTGAGCCAGGCATTAAGTACACAGGAAGAAGCGCCCGGTGGCCTGGGGTTGGGCACCGCTGCTAATCACACAAGCTTGTCCCTAGGTTTCCCCATCCCCGGCGTGGCACAGAGAGGGGGCTGTGTAGCTTCCTTGGCACAAAGCAGGCACTTGTGGATCTAGCAGGGGGGGAGGGGTGAGGAGGAGGGGTGAGGAGGAGGAGGAGGGGAGGAGGAGGGGGGGGGGGGGGGGGAGGAGGAGGAGGAGAGAGGGGGGTTAATTTGGCACGACGCGACGCCCAGTCCTCTGCTCCTGGCTGCCGAATTGGGGGAGTTTGGATGTTGCTAAGCAACAGGCAAAACTTGGCACGCCGACTTTTGAGCGGAGAAGCCAGCTGCCAGGAAAAGGCGTCTTTTATGGAAGCGCACACACACACGCGCACACACACACACACACACACGTCCATGCTTAAAGAACACACACGCATGCACGCACGCATAAAGAACACGCGCACACATGAAGAACACACACATGCTTAAAGAACCCGCATAAAGAACATGGATGCACGTATGCGCGCACACACACACACACACACACACACACACACACACACACACACACACACACACACACACACACACACACACACACACACACACACACACACACACACACACACACACACACACACACACACACACGTGGGCAAATGCATAAAGGACACACACATACAGGAGGACACACGACACGCATATGGAGAACAACACACATATAAATAACAAACACAACGCGCCACGCAGAGCCAGAGTGGGAGCCACACATCCACAAAAACCAGCACCCACTAATTTTAGGGAAACACAGATACACACAAAGCACAGCTCAAGACGCCTCCACAGTTACACTCTGCCACAGAAATGCCAAGAAACACACACGCACACAGAGACACAGAGCCAGTGTTGGTGAGGATGTGTGTGTGGATAGAAAGAGGACCCCTGCCATCGCCTCTTCCATCCTGCCAAGTGGTTCTGGCTGCCCAACTGCCAATCTCCTCTCCCCCAACCAGCAGTTGTGAAAAGTAAATGTCAGCCTGTCACTTTCCACGGCATCTGACTTTAAAATGCCCCCCCCCCCCCCCCTATTCTCCATCTCTCTCCCTGGCTCTCTCCCTGGCTCTCTCCCTGGCTCTCTCCCTGGCTCTCTCCCTGGCTCTCTCCCTGGCTCTCTCCCTGGCTCTCTCCCTGGCTCGCTTTCCCTAACTCGCCCTATCTCACTTGCCCACTCGGTCCCGTCTCGCTCTTACACTTTCTCTTGGTCTTTCTTTCTCTCTTGCCCCTTTCTCTCTCTCTCTCGCCCTCACCCCTTTCACACTCACTCTCATCTCTCTCGCTTTCTTTCCCTCTGTCTTTGTCTACCTCCATGTGTCTGTCTGTCTGTCTGTCTGTCTGTCTCTCTCCCCCTATCTCTGTCTCTCTCTGTCTGTCTGTCTGTCTGTCTGTCTGTCTGTCTGTCTGTCTGTCTGTCTGTCTGTCTGTCTGTCTGTGTGTCTCTCTCACTCTGTCTCCGTCTCTGTCTGTCTCTCTCTGTCTCTCGCTCTGGCTCTCTCGCGCTCTCTCTGTCTACCTCTCTGGCTCTCTCTCTCTCTCGGTCTCGGTCCCTCGGTCTCGGTCTCTCTCTCTCGGTCTCTCTCTCTCTCTCTGTCTATCTCTCTCGGTCTCTCTCTCCCTGTCTGTCTCTCTCTCTCTCTCTCTCTCTCTCTCTCTCTCTCTCTCTCTGTCTCTCTGTCTACCTCTCTCTCTCTGTCTACCTCTCCCTCCCTCTCTCTCTCTCTCTCTGGCTCAGTTGTTGCTCAGAGCGACCACGGGCCTCAGATAAATGGCGGCCTGCAGAATAGCACACATCAGATGTCATTATTGCGATAGTCCCTCACAATTCTCTGCCCAGAGGGGATTTGAGGTAGCCTGGCTGGCGCACTCCCACATTCCTAAAGGAAGTACTTGAGGGTCATTCTCAGTTCCTGGGCTTTACAGCAGACCCACTGGTCCTTTTGTAGGTCTTTGTGGAAGACTGAGTAGGAATAGCTTAGTGAGGCGATGAACGGCCTGCGGCCTCCCATCAGCTTAATTCATATTTCATTTTTTTTGGTTTGCTGTTGAATGTACAGGTTGAATGCTTCATTGCTCGGTTTATAAATCCAATGCAGGCGTTGGTTCATATGTTGGATATATATATATATTCTTTAAATGAACAAGGCGGTTTCCCCCGCACCATTTGACCATTTTATCACGCCATTCATGTTCACATTAACATGTAATGAGCCATGTCGTTCTCTCTTCACAGTACTACGAGATGTCCTATGGCCTTAACATTGAAATGCACAAACAGGTATGTACTCAGACTTCCAGTGGATTGTCTGTCTGTCTGTCTGTCTGTCTGTCTGTCTGTCTGTCTGTCTGTCTGTCTGTCTGTCTGTCTGTCTGTCTGTCTGTCTGTCTGTCTGTGGTCACGTCAATGTTCTCTCTACTTCATGATTCTTCACTGAGCTCTGTTTTACATCTCCACAGGCCGAGAAAAGCGTGCACATGCTCACACGCAGGCACACATGCACGCACGCACACCAAACACGTACACAAACACACAAGTCATTCAAGTTTATTCCATCTAATCCTAGTGCAGAATAGTATCTCTTTATCCCTCTCTGGCTACTTCTGTGTGTCTCTTTCTCTTTTGCTCTCTCTTCTGTCTCGTTCCATATCTATCCAGCTTTTTCCCTAGGTCTCTCTCTGTCTAGCTATCTCTCTAGGTCTGTCTCTCTCTCGCCCTCTCTCGCTATGGTTCTGTCTAGCTCTCGCTCTGTCTAGCTGTCTCTCTCTCTCTCTCTCTCTCTCTGCCAAGCTGTCTTTCTCTCTCTGTCTAACTCTCTCTCTGTCTAACTCTCTATCTATGTCCTGCTATGTGGGCTGCCCCCACCACCCCCCCCCCCCCACCCCCCACCCCACCCCACTATAATGTAAATGTGTGTGCGTGTGCGTGCGCGTGGGAGCCTGTGTGGAGGCGTTAATAGGATCCACCAACAGACTTCATCTCTGCACAGGCAGACGGATGAGAATACTGTGCCCTTCTCAACCCCCCACCCCACCCCACCCCCACCACCCCTCCATCTTCTCCTCGGCTCTTCCCCATCATAAATCCCTGTCTGCTGCTCCTCCACCCTCTCCTCCTTTATGCCACACTCCTTTCTCCTTGCCCCTCTCTCACTTTCTTTCATGTCTCTTTTAATGCCCCTCTTTCTTAATCTCTACCCTATCCAGACGCACGCGCGCGCACACACACACACACGCCCACACTTTCTATTACTCATTCTGTTCTCCCGCTCTCTCTCTCTCCAAGACATACAGTCCGTGCTGAAATTCACTTTAAATCAGGTCACTGCCTCTCTGGAGTTGAGGCTCTGTCTTTTTTTTTTTCTTTTTTTTCCTCTCTCCTTTTTTTTTTCTTCTATCTCTTCCTGCTTTCCTATCTCTTCATTTAAATTGCTCTGATTTTGAAATGACCGGTGACACACACACACACACACACACACACACACACACACAACACACACACACACACTCTAGCCCTCACATCACCCCCCCCCCCCCCCCCATGCGCATTATAATTCTGTCTTGGCTCTTCCGTTTAGCCTTGCATCCCTCCTTCAGACACCCTGCTGCACTGTCATCATTGTTCCAGTTTTCTCTTTCTCTTTCTGTCTCTCTCTACGCCTCTGTCTCTCTCTCTCGAAGATGTCATTTAGTTGCTGGCGATCTCTAACAAGAAATCATTGTGTCTCCCTGGGCTGGTGGTGTGTGTGTGTGTGTGTGTGTGCGGTGGGAGAGGGGGGTGTGTGTGTGTTTGGGGGCAGGAGGGTGTGTGTGGTGGGGGCTGGCAGATGCATTCACAGAGGGTAGAGTGGGGGTGGAGTGTGGGGGGCTGGCTGGCTGCAAAATAGAGAGAAAAGGGTGGGAGAGATTTGGGCAAATAAAAGGAGTAGGGAGGAGAGAGAGAGAGAGAGGAAAAAAGAGGGAGGGTTGGAAGTTCAGCCCGGCGTCAATAAATCACTTAAGAGAGAATAGGCTGCTACACACACACACACACACACACACACACACACACACACACACACACACACACACACACACACACACACACACACACACACACAACACACACACACACACACACACACCACACACACACACACACACACACACACACACACACACAGAGACACACACACACACACAGAGACAGAGAGCGCGGTGGCTAGCTGACAGAAAGACGAACAGCCTGCGGCCATAATGATGTTGTCATCATGATCTCTGCATGCATATCATTACCGGCCCTATCTGCCTTGTTGGCTCTGCTGTTAAGTGTGTGTGTGCGGTTTTCCTGATTACTGCACTAATACAGGGAAATAGTGGTAGTCTGGAACATGGGGTGATTAGGAAAACCGATAAATGGATAGAGGGAGGGGGGGGGGGTGCAGGAGGGCTGGAAAGAGGAGGGGAATGATATGCAGAATTCTATAAGGGATGGAAAGGAGAGAAATCGTTTGACACACACACACACACAGTCACACACACACACAGAAAACTGTATCAAGACGTTCAAGGATGCCTTCGAACCACATGCACACACGGGGGCAGAGAGCTCACACACAGACAGCCAAGATTCTTGGCTCAGAAATCACACACACACACACACACACACTCACTATGTGGGCTGGCTGCGGCCACAGCAGATGCTCTCCATGAATATTTTAGCCTGGCTCCTTGGCATGGTTTCCATTTGCATGGACCAGATGTAAGCAGCTGAAATATTTACCACACTGGCCTCGAAGAGAGGGGGGGGGGGGGGGTGTGTGTGTGTGTGTGTGTGTGTGTGTGTGTGTGTGGTGTGTGTGTGTGTGTGTGTGTGTGTGTGTGTGTGTGTGTGTGTGTGTGTGTGTGTGTGTGTGTGTGTGTGTGTGTGTGTGTGTGTGTGTCTGCCCGTCCCTCCCTCCCTCCCTCCTTGGGGTCAGTGATTCTAGCTTTGTGTGCTCTGGGCACACACGCGCAACTCTCAGGTTGTGTGTGTGTGTGCGCCCATGTACATTTGCCTATGTAAACGTCGGTGATGGCTGTGTGTTTTGCCTGTCTCACAATCTTGTTTGTATTTGCCTTGTGTGCTCGACTTGTGTGTGTGTGTGTGTTTGTGTTTATTCATCAAAGTGACAGACCCCTCCCCCCCCCCCCCCCCCCTTGCCTCTTTCAGACGGAGATTGCCAAGCGGTTGAATGTGATCTGCGCACAGCTCATCCCATTCTTGTCACAGGAGGTGGTACACGCACGCACACATGCATACACACTCTCGCCCACACACATTCACTCACTCACACACACACACACACACACAGTCTTTCTATCTTGCTGGCAGCCTATGTAAAAAGCGTGCACATGCAAGCATGCAATAAGCAATCGCTCAAGGTGAAACAATTTGACACACACGCACACGCACACGCACACGCACACGCACACACACACAGAGACACACACAGAGAGAGACACACACACACACAGAGACACACACAGAGACAAAGCTGTTAGAGGAAAGCTTCAAAGACTTCCCCCTAGGGTCAAAGTATGTCCCAGGAACATTGAGAAAATTTGTTTTTCTCAGAAAAATAACCTTAGGTATTTATGTAAATCCATATTCCTATTGTTCCTTTTTTCTATAAGGGAGGACATGCTCTTTTGCCCCAAAGCCCAAATCAGAGGAAGCTAACTTGTAGCTTGTGTGTAACCATACCGTTATAACTATAGCGCCTATACCGCCCTGCCCTCGCTGACCTTTGGTTTGTTCCACAGCACCAGCAACAGGTGGTGCAGGCCATGGAGCGCGCCAAGCAGGTGACTATGGGGGAGTTAAATGCGTCGATAGGGGTACGTGGACTCCCCCCTCTGGCTCATACTGTGTCTATCTCATCCTCATATCCCTTTTTTATATTCTTCTCAGCCTTCTTAAATACAATGTCCTCATGGACATTTATTTCAAAATATACATTCTGAAAGTAATTTGGCCTCGTTGGCATGCAGGCAGACTCAAACGAACAGCATTAAACTGATCTGAATCATGCGATGGAATCTGCAACGACCCGCGTGTGTGTGTGTGCTGTGTCACTGTGCGTGTGTGCGCGAGAATCACTTTAAAACACACACTCCTTACTGCCTCACCAGGATCAATGGCTCCCAATAAATACCGATCCTCCATTAAATTCAGCCTCCGTAACCAAATTGCAACACTTCATCACTGAAGCCCCCCCCCCCCCACCACTAAACCCTGCACCCCCTCAAGCCTCACGGGTCTGATGCCCTGCAGAGAGCCTACTCTCTACAGACCCCCCCCACCCCCCTCTTTAGCCTCGTCCTTTCACTCCGTTGCATGCAACCCCCCCCCCCCCCTCCCCCGCCCCAGCCATTACTGTCTCTCCATTCCCAGCATGTATCCCCCCCCCCCCCCCCCCCCCAAACTCCCTCCCCAAGCGGCAGTAATTGACCCAGACCCTCTCTCTCCTCTTCCCCAACTGTCCCTCTATGTCTCTCTCCCCGTCTCTCTCGGCATGCAGCAGCAGCTCCAGGCCCAGCACCTGTCCCAGCACGCCGCCCAGGGCCTGCCCATGGGCGCCCACCCCTCCGGCCTGTCGCACCCGGGCCTCGCGGCGCTGGGCGGCGGCTCCAGCCTGCTGGCCCTCTCCGGGGCCCTCGGGGCCCAGCTGGCGGCCAAGGACGAGAGGGCCCACCTGGAGGCCGCCGCCGCCGCCGCCGCCGCCGAGCACCACAGAGGTAGGGGTGAAAGGGGGGGGCGCAAGGGGGATGGAGGGTGTGGGCTGCGGTTGCTGGGACCATGGGCCGTCGCTACATGGCCTCTTCATCCTCATCTATTTACATCTCGATGGATGGATGGATACCAGTCCAAGTCCTAGCCCTTCAAAGTCACAGTCGGCCTTATTGCCGATTTCTGTACCAGACTTACAAAGGAGTCGAAAATGCGTTTCTCACTATTACCACGGGGAAGGAGATAAGAGTGCACAGGCACAACAGATAACCACAAGACATCTCCTAACATAACCATAAAGTGCACAACAGATAAAGACATTTGCCTATCTAAAAAAATAAGCAATAAAAACACAAGAGTGCAAGAGTCAGTAATAGCGGGAATACATCTATTGTGATGGTCGCGCCTTGGTCGGGTGATGGGAGATAACGTTGCGTGTCTGTGTGTGTGTGTTTTTGTCTTGTGCGCACGCTTTTCCTCTCTCTTGGTCTGCTCATGGGGCGCGCGGCACTGCTGCCCGGGATGAACATGGACCGCGAGGCGGGGCCGGTGAGTAGAGACCGCCGCCTTTACCGACGACTTTAACGCCACGATCCTCAGGGGCTCAAACGCCAACCGCTCACCGACGACTTTAACGCCACGATCCTCAGGGGCTCAACCGCCAACCGCTCACCGCCGTATATATAGCGTTTAGCGGCGCGTTCGGCCTCGTTTCCTCTCGATATTCACACCGCCTATTCATACAGGAGCAATGCACTTTATAATGCGGGTGTTGTTTTTGTAGCACCCAGTCGTCGGGTTGCTATTATCGTGTGGCAAGGGATTGATGAGGTAAACTTTGCATCTCCACGACACTTTGAGATGGGAGCAGTGGGTATCCACTCAATAAACATTATGTGGGTACCCCCCCCACCCCAACCGTTTGACCCCTCAGAGTGTTAAAGTGCCCTGAGGCTGTTTTGCATGGCCATATACACCCCCACCTCCCTCCCTCCCTCCCTATCAGTGCTTGCTATGTGGTGAGCTGGAGCCGATCGATGCAGCCTGATATTCTCACATTCATCTCGGCGGCTCGAGTGCTTGAGATGATTTATGCAGTGTTTCTCACCTCATTATCACACTTCTCTGCCCCCCCCCCCCCTCTCGCCGCGTGCCCTCTACACCCCTCCTCCACACCCTCCCTCCACCCTCCCTCCCACCCTTTGCCACCTCCCTCCCCCCCGTGTTTAATTGCTCTCAATCCTTCCATCTTTACTTCCCCACCTCTCCCTTACCTCTGCTCCTCCTCCCCTGTGTCCTTGGCCTTTTTCCTCCTCCTCCTCTCCTAACCTTCCCTCCCTCCTGTCCTCTTCCTCCCCGTCACTCTTCGGATCTCTCTCGCACTCTCCCTCGCTCTTTCTCTCTCTCTCTCTCCCTCCCCCAGTAAACGATCTCTTCATTGCTTTTCTCCACTCCTTTACCATGTTTTTTTTTCTCACATTTTCTTATTTTTATATTCCATTCCATTATTTTTGTATTTTATTTATATATTGTTGTATTTACTTTTTTTTTTCCTTCTTCAATCCTCCTCTTGCCCCCCCCCCCCCCCCCCCCCCCGCATGCAGAGTTCTCTGTCCAACGGGGACAAGGGGCGTTCTGCAGACTACCTCAGCAACGGCAAGAAGAGGAAAGTGGAGGAGAAGGAGTTCATGACGGACTATGTGAGTACGCTGTGCTCCGTGTGCTCGGATGCATTCGAACTTGTTAAATCAATCGTTCAACTGTGTGTGTCTTAGTAGGAGGTAGTGACACCCACTCGAACAATGAACGTTCAAGAATAGACTCACGGACGATTTTGTCTCTACACTCAAGGCTTCCTCAAAATGTGTTCTTAAACAACATCGATTATCATCAATATAAAAATCCCCCGTGTAGGAGCTCAGTTAAGAGTGGAGTCCAATTAACGCCAAACCAAATTTAGGATTCCTAACTTGAAAAAGATGGGCTGATTGGTTTGTCGGTCGGAAACTTTGACGAGTTGGTAACATGCTACTTTCTGTCTCCCTCCCTATCTCTCCCCCTCTCTCAGGGCAGCGACGCGGATGCGAGACGATGATAAATTTAGTGGTGGACCCGAGGGGTTAGTATGTCGCTGTTGGACTCTTGGGTCCACTCCACGTCACACTCTTTATCTGCACGGTTGTGCAAACACAGACGCACACAGACACGCAGATAAAGAGACACACACACACACACACGCACACGCCCTGAGCCGTGCCGCCTGCATCCCAATGGGCCTCTCTGACCCGCCCTCTCACACACCACACACACCATACACACATACACTCGCACACACGTGCACACCAACATGCAAAAATGCATGGAAATGTAAAGGCTCATTCAGGCATTTATTGACGCATTCAATTACAAGCGTCTCATGCCATTTTTTTGATGCGAAAAAGACTGAAATATCGGGGGGAACGCAAGCTGGACCTCTGCCAAACAGCAAATAATAATCCAGAAATGTAATTCATAGTTTTAACATATAAAGTGTTTTCTAAACCGCGTTCCGAATGCCCAGGACCCGTCGTCCCCGCGCAGTGTGCAGTCCTACTCCTCCAGGGAGAACGGCCTGGACAAGATGCCCCCCTCCCGCAAGGAGGCTCCCCCCCAGGCCAGCCCCACCTCCCTGGCCTCCTCCAGCAGCGCCCCCTCCCCCTCCAGGGGGAAGGAGCCCCCACAGGTAACGTGGGACACACACACACACGTGTACGTCGGACACACACACACACAAATATACGGACAGACACGCACGCACACGTACGTCGGACACACACACACACACCACACACACACACACACACACACACACACACACACACACACACACACACACACACACACACACACACACACACAGACCCAAACACACACACACACACACACACACAAACATACGGACAAACACTCACGCACACGTACGTCCGACGCAACACACACAAACATACGGACACACACACACGCACACGTACGTCGGACGCACACACACACACAAACATACGGACAGACACGCACCAACGCACGCATATGGACGCACTGACGCGATATTCTGTAATGCGTCTGTAAAATATATGCACGTATGTATAATTAGCATTTCGGTATTAGCATGACTAGTAAAAGCTCAACTCAGAAATGTGCGCATTCATACACGTATTCCTACCTTTTCGCTTTTATTATTTGAGGTTCATGTTCTTTATCGAAATCTCATCTTGATTTATTCCCCCCCCCCCCCCCCCCCCCCAGAGAGAGAAGTCGAGCACCCCAGGGATGAAGCCTGGCACCCCCATGTCCCAGGAGTCCAACACCCCTGGACCAAGCGGGCCCCCACAGTTCCGACCGGTGCCAGGCAAGCCTGCCGTGGACCCTCTGGGTAAGACCACGCACACACACAACACACCGCACAAAACACACACACAGGACAATAGTGTTGAAACAATCTATATCGAGACCTTTGTATATTTTATGTTCAAGTGCGTGTTGTGTTGATTCAGACGGCTAACAACCCCTCACACGGTTCGATAAACCATCAAGTACACTTATATGGTCTTTAAAGATCTCCATCAAAGGGACAAAGAGAAGCCTAGCGTCGCATCCAGCGGCTAGCTGCCACCTTTAAACACGTTTCTTTCGGCACCAAGTACCCCACCTGTACGTTGAATCTCATTGGTTGGCTATCAGGTAGCAGCCCCCCCACATACATGCACACTGACACACACGTGCGCATGCACACGCACACACACTGACCCACCATCTGGGCTTAATAAGTAGCAGTGGTTAGAAACGTTCAGTGCTCCTCACTTTCTAAATGGAAAGATTAGGAGGGGTGACGGACTGTGACTGTGAGCTGGTTCATAATAAGCCTTGATCTATTCCAGAGCCTCTCTCTCTCACTCGTACTCTCTCTCTCTCGCTCTCGTGCTCTGTCGCTGTGTCTTTTTTTCCCTCTCCAACACACACACACACACACACACACACACACACACACACACACACACACACACACACCACACACACACACACACACACACACACACACACACACACACACACACACACACACACACACACACACACACACACACACACACACACACACCAAGAAATAATGCATGAATTGTACAAATTGCAGGTGCACCTCACATGGATACATACACACGAACGCATGCACCTAGCCGCATTAAGGAGCTGCATATGTGGGCGGTTGCCAGCAGGGGGCAATAGTGGTCTTGTTCTGCAGACAGCCTCCAGAGGCTGTGGAGGCGGCTGGGCGTCTGTGTTCACAGGCTCTGAGCTGTCACTCTGGGCCGTCTCAGGCCCTGAGAGGCCCAGCGTGGGGATCTCCTTCATCCTATATTAGCATGAGAGAATAGCGAGGGAAAACACTTTGCATAACCTAACCTCTCGTTGTCTTGCCCTCCCCTCCCCCGCCATCTCCATCCGTCTCACCCTCCCATATCCCTCCTCCCCTCCCTCCTCCTCTCCCTCCCTCCCTCCCTCCCTCCCTCCCTCCTCCCCCTATCTCCATCCGTCCCACCCTCCCATATCTCTCCCTCCCCCCTCTCTCTCTCTCTCTCTCTTCCTCCCTCCCTCCATCCTCCCCACTATGTCCATCTTATCTCATCCTCCCCCCCCCCCCCCCTCCCTCCCTCCCCCCTCTCTCCCTCCAGCCCTGGGTCTGAGGAACTCTCTGGCGGTCCAGGGAGCCTACCCTCCGGGGGCCTTCGGCCTGCCCCCCCCAGGGGTGAACGGGGACCTGCCCGGGGGAGCGGGCTACGGGGCAGCGCTCCACCTGGTCTCCCCCCAGATGAACGGGTCGGCGGCAGCCGCCGCCGCCGCCGCCGCCGCGGGCTACGGACGGCACCTGTGGTGAGAGGGGGAGGGGTTCATGTTCTACCTTGGTTATCCTCGATTCGTTTTTGTGCATTCCCTTTTCGTATCGCTGCTACTGTTATTTTTGCTGGCGTTTGACGGTAGTTGATCATTGGGAGACGGGCGGGAGGTTTGTTTTTAGTTTGTCTATACAGTAGATGAGTTGATGTTGAAGGGATTTCTGTAAAATTTTAGTTTTGCAACACGCAGGAGCTCTGTAGGCTTGCATGACATCGTGAACAAATGTCTCTCCAGCCCTTCTACACATTAAAACAACGTGTTGCAGCGTGTCAAGGACAAAAGCACATCAATGCGGAATTTTGATTTAATATTATATTGAATATTTTTTAATATAATTTGATGTACTGTCACCATTACCCTGTGTAACGCCATCAGGGATGTTCTCTTGGTGGAGAAGGGTGGATGACTTTTTGAACCTACTTGATCTTTGAGGCGGGGCTCAATCGGTCTACTTGAAGCCTATAGCGGTGTACATCAATATGTTTGTTTTACCTCTCGCGTTAATGTCTCCTGCGATCAAGATGTGGTGATGTTTTAATTTGGCATTTTTTCAAAAGACGGATATGTCAAGAGGGGAAGGAGTGAATGAATGAACGGAGATGTAATTGTTGGATCTATAATTGAGCATCAATCATCCATTTTTTTTTCTTATCCTTCACACAGCCTTCTGTGTCTGACTCTTAATACCACTTCCTTCCAATCACCACTCTCACTTCTACCTTCTCCTCTGTCCTCCTACGACCTCACCAATCTCCCCCTCTTCCTACTATATTCTCCTCCTGCTCCCTTCACCCCCTTCTCCTAATACCTTTACCATTCTCCTCCTTCTCCTACTCCCTTCTCCCCTTCTCCTACTCCCTTTCAACCCTATTCTCCTACTCCCTTCTTCCCTCACCTCCTACTCCCTTCTCCTTCTCCCCTCTCCTCCTTCTCCTCCCACTCCCTTCACTTCTCCCCTCTCCTCCCTCTCCTTCTCCTTCTCCCTCTCCTCCTTCTCCTCCCATTCCCTTCACTTCTCCCCTTCTCCTCCCTCTCCTTCTCCCCTCTCCTCCTTCTCCTCCCATTCCCTTCCCTTCCTCTCCCCTTCTCCTCCCACTCCCTTCACTTCTCCTCCTTCTCCTCCTGCTCCCTTCACCCCTGTGATCCCATCTGATCCCTTTTGGTCCCGCAGTCGTTTCCGACCGTCCCCTCCTGCTCTTCACCTGCCCTCCGGCTCCCCTCCCATCTCTCTTCCTTTCCTCTTCCTGTCTCCGGGTCTGAGCTGAGAGCCCCCATCTCCTGCCAGGGGTCTTATCGTCTGCCCCTCGTGTCTTCCAGGTGGGCTATGAGTCTCCCCACCCACACATGAGGGTTCCCGGGCTGCCTGCCAGCCTGCAGGCTGCCGCGTCAGGGAAGCCGTGAGTTCATTCATACATCCGTCTCACCCCCCCCCCCCCCCCCCCTTCCTGAACCACCTGCAGTGGCAACCTCAATATCTGTACGTACTGCTGCAAGAGATGTGCGATGTTTAGTGTTCCTTTTCCCATTCAGTCAAGCTCTTTCCACTAATGAACTCTCACGTTCTCCTTCTCTCCCTCTCTCCCCCTCTCTCTCTCTCTCTTTAGGGCCTACTCGTTCCACGTGGCGGCCGACGGCCAGATGCAGCCCGTGCCCTTCCCTCCGGACGCCCTGCTGGGCCCGGGCATCCCGCGCCACGCCCGGCAGATCCACACGCTCAACCACGGCGAGGTGGTGTGCGCCGTCACCATCAGCGCCTCCACGCGCCACGTCTACACCGGCGGCAAGGGCTGCGTGAAGGTGTGGGACATCAGCCAGCAGGGCAGCAAGAGCCCCATGGCCCAGCTGGACTGTCTGGTGAGTGGGAGGCTGCGGGGGGGGGTTTGTGGGTAAATGTGTGCGTTGCCAACAGTCGCTCTCACACTCTCTCTCTCTCTCTGGACGTTCCTCCGTGCACCTTGTTGTCTGCTTCGGTTGCGAGTGATGCGCTAAGCATAAGAGAGCTTGTTATTATGTAAATACAAGGAAAACGCTAGGGATTTCCCGTTCTGATAAAGAGCGCAACACACTCAAACCGTCTCTCACGCGCGCACGCACACACACACACGCGCACACCCACAGCCGCGCGGCACCTAAATTACCCCAGCGTTGTCAGCGAGGTAATCTGCTACATTAAACATCGCCAGCATCCTGCTGAGACAGCATATCTTAAGTTTGGAGCTGATAAATGACTCTTCTCCCCGAGTCTTTTAAGAGCGTACAACCCTCATATTTATTTATACTAATATAAATCTGCATCTACAAACATGCATTTGTTTAACAGGAGATCGGTTTATCTCTTATCGCCCGACACAGAACCGGGACAACTACATCCGCTCCTGTAAACTCCTCCCCGACGGGCGCACCTTGATCGTGGGCGGGGAGGCCAGCACGCTGTCCATCTGGGACCTGGCCACGCCCACCCCCCGCATCAAGGCGGAGCTCACCTCCTCGGCGCCCGCCTGCTACGCGCTGGCCATCTCCCCCGACAACAAGGTCTGCTTCTCCTGCTGCAGCGACGGCAACATCGTGGTCTGGGACCTCCACAACCAGACGCTGGTCAGGTGAGCACCGCGCCACGCCTTCAGCCACAACACACTCAGTGGGGAGGACAGAGCGTAGGTACAGACGCTGGGACCTCAGCCTCAGGGGTGCGTCCTGCTGGGTGACTCCAGGCCGCTCAGGACGGACAGAGACGTGACGGAGGACGGTCAGCAGTGAGGAGGCGGCTGGAGGGAGAGTCACAGTGTCTCAGGGTTTTCGATAACCCCGGCTCCTGACTTCAGTTACGAAGCGAGGAGCAGAGCGAGGAGAGAGACCCGAGGGGAGAGACCCGGCACTAGAGAGCGTGTGTGGGGTCAGAGACAGGAGGTGTGAGTGTTGTGTGTTATGTGTGTGTGTGACTCCCGGTGCTGTTGGGTCCATGCAGGCAGTTCCAGGGCCACACGGACGGAGCGAGCTGCATCGACATCTCCAACGACGGCACCAAGCTGTGGACGGGGGGCCTGGACAACACGGTGCGCTGCTGGGACCTCCGGGAGGGACGGCAGCTGCAGCAGCACGACTTCACCTCACAGGTACACACACACACACACACGCACGCAAGCGCACACAACTCGAACACATAACTCACACACACACGACTCAAACAAACGCGCATGCAACTCGCACACGCCTCCACACAGCTCACACGCGTGCACAACTCGCACGCATGCGCACACAACTCGCATACATACGCACGTATATACGCACACACACAGATCAAGCTGGAGGTTTGCTCTATGTAATGCATTTCATTTGATACCTACACTAATACTTCAAACACCACATCACCAAAGACCACTCACCTAAGTGACACACACACACACACACTCGCAACTTGCAAGAATTTGTCTGACAGGCGCACACGTACACGCGTGTAGGAAAAAAGGCGGTCTCCTTTTGCAGGTAAAATATGTACACACAGTCGAGCTGGCGTACGGGCGACAGTTTATCTTCACACAGTTTTACTTCACACAGTCACGGTAGTCACACAATCCCGGCACGGCTTTCATCCTAGCGAGAAGCTTCCCACTTAGCGGAGGGGCTCGTCGAGCAGGTGTTGAGTCGTCACACGAGCGAGCCTTTCATGGGGCCCTTCAGCGCGCGTGCACCGCCGCTCAAACCCTCGCTCGTTTGTGTAACCTCATTGATGTCTCCTTTTCAACTCACCCCCCTCCCCCTCCTCCTCCTCTCCCCGGTCCCGTCGTGGTCCCGTCTGCAGATCTTCTCTCTGGGCTACTGTCCCACCGGAGAGTGGCTGGCGGTGGGCATGGAGAGCAGCAACGTGGAGGTCCTGCACGTCTCCAAGCCTGACAAGTACCAGCTGCACCTCCACGAGAGCTGCGTGCTCTCCCTCAAGTTTGCCTACTGCGGTAAGGACACACACACACGCGCGCGCCCACACACACGCACGCGCGCACACCCGGCAGACTTGAGTGATGGTCTGGTTACATCTTACTCCCTAGGAGGATTATTTTCAGACAAATTGTTCAGTCCTTCGCCCTCTTATCATGACTTCCAGGGGATGCCTCGTCTCTGTCGGACTGTACAAAGGCTGCCATTTATTCCCTGCATGTTGTCTTGGCTTCCCCAGAGGCTCATCTGTTAAACTGCGTGTGTGTATGTGTGTGCGTGATCATGTTGTCTTCTCGTCC
>NC_079423.1:27535175-27610175 GCF_026213295.1 Gadus chalcogrammus
AAGGGGAGCGGTGATAAAAAACCCAACTTAATAAAACATTCAAATCCAACTTGGAAAAATCAATGGAAAAAAACCCACAAAAGGTAGATCAAGATGAAATACAAAAGATGGCATAAAAAGAAGAGTTCAATGTGATCGTGAGAGACGGGTGGGGGGGGGGGGGGGGGGAGGAAAAAGAGAACAAAGAAAGATAGAACCAGGCAGAGGCAATCAAGGAGAAAAAACTAAACTATAGTATATACGGGGCGGGGGGGCTAGTGAGGGGCGGGGGTAGGTGAGGGGGGGAGAGGGGGGGGCAGGAGGTAGCAGACAAACGCTAGGCAGGGGGGTGGAGAAGGGAGGGTGGGTGACAGGTAAGGGACATGGGGTGGGGGGGGGGGGGGGGTGGGGATAGAGGGAGGGAGGGGGGAGCGAGGGGTGATGTCGGTCTCTAGTCGGACTTGTCCCCGTCGTCGTCGCGGTGGCTGTCGGCCCCGTCGCGGGAGGCCTTCTCCTCCTTGGCCAGCTGGGCCTGGGAGGCCAGGATGGAGGAGAGGGAGAAGAGGCCGGACGAGGTGGTGACGGCGGGCAGGGCCGGCTGGCTCAGGCCCAGAGGCAGGGGAGTCATGGGCAGGGCCAGCCCCTGGAGCTGGGACAGCTGGTGAGCCTGGAGCTGCTGCTGCACGGAAGACCGGCGAGCAGAGCGGAGGGGCCGGGCGAGAGACAGAGAGACAGAGAGAGAGAGGGAGAGAGAGAGAGAGAGAACAGGGGAAGCACAGTCAGAGCACACAGTAGCCCACACCCATCCCGTTGGCACTCAACACAGCACCACACAGGGACGAATTACAGTGTGAGCCGATACAAAGTATTCAAAGGCTCCAATGTGTAAAACTACTGTACATTACACACTGTTTTTAATATGAGCCCCATCGGGCTCCGGCAGCTTAGCCACAGCGGGGTAAATGGACCAAAAATGAATCACTGCTAAAATGCTAAATGGGTCGCTGTAAGAACAAGCACTTTCATATTCGTTTAGCATGAATTTAAAACAGTAAATGAGTGCGTCAAGCGGAGCTCCGAGCTCAGCGACCATAAGACAAGCAACACCGTTCGAACCGCATGTTAGACGATAAAAGCGTGTGTTGAATTTCAAACAAGCACGTTCTAAATCAAGCAGGCAAGTGAAAATAAAAAAAGAATGCAAATGGTAGGGAGAAAAAAACCGCCCCCTCCATTGCACAAACTCGTCTGGTCCACATTCATCTTCTCAATGTAAAGCCCCATGCGATGAGACAAAGGGGAAGGCGTCTTTGCAGAGCATGCATCACGGTGATGGAGTGGCTAGGCTACCGCTACCATTGGACCTCTTGTAATTGATGGAGGGCCGGGGCAACCCTGCACTAGACCTTTAATAAAATGATGGAGGAGCTGAGCTAAGCCACTACTAAATCCATAGCAAAATGATAAAGTAAATATGCTCGCTAAAACGAGACCAACAGC
This sequence comes from Gadus chalcogrammus, assembly GCF_026213295.1. Lineage (NCBI taxonomy): Eukaryota > Metazoa > Chordata > Actinopteri > Gadiformes > Gadidae > Gadus > Gadus chalcogrammus. The sequence goes on from NC_079423.1 coordinate 27,536,655, forward strand.
AATGGAGCGAGTTTAGCTAGCTATCTGGCGTAGCTAGCTACATAACACTGGTAACAACGGGCGAGCCAGCTGGTTTTAGTTGTCTAATGAATAACGGCCAATTAGTTCACAGCCAAAATTATTGTATTTGTGCCAATTTGGCAAACAATAGGTTGTACCAATTTCTATGTTGAGTGTTTTCCAGCCTGGCTGAGGATAAAGTGTCATATTCCGCTGGGTAAAGGGACGGGCCGGCGCAGCCCTTGGAGACATGCGACTGTGATCAAGGGCCGTACAAATTACCGCGACACGACTATTTGACTACACCTGCGCGGCACGTCCCAGCGTTTTAAAGGCGATAAACCATTGATCGATAACAGCCAATAGGCTATCAAATAAAAAGGGGGTGACAATGACAGAGTGTTGCAGTTGGCTGGCGAGAGGTGTGTGGGGGGGGGGGGGGGGGGGCAGAGGGGCGCAACATCTTACCCTGATGATGGAGTTCATCTCTGGGGGGGTGACCTGCTTGGCCCTCTCTATGGCCCCTAGGACCTGCTGCTGGTGCTGGGGTTGGATGGGGGGGGGGGGGTGACAGACAGACAATGGTCGAGAGACGGAGACAAGGCAGGGGGAGGGAGAGAGAGGTGGGGGGGGTTAGATCAATATCAATTGTCCCCCAACAACGCCTTTTGTTGGGACTGAGCTTTTCATTCAGTTGCACACGCGCGGAAACATGCAGATACGGTGAGGTGTGTGTGTGTGAGGGGGGAGGAGAGAGAGAGAGAGAACACACACACACACAGTCGGTCGATCGGTGGGCTTAAATGGGTGGAGGTCAACCCTTCCCCACTGCTAGGCAGATAAAAGCGTAGCTTATCTGGATCATACAGCCATCCGCGCGCATGCAAGCACGCACACACACACACACACACACACACACACACACACACACCGTGAGGAGGAGCGGGGCACAGGGGGAGGGAGAGGGGAACAGATTGGTGGAGGAGAAGGAGGCAGGAAGCACGGGGTGAGAGGCCAAATTAAAAGGGTGGGGGGGGTGGGGTGAAGAGGAGAGAGGGGAGTGATGGAGGAAGGGATGAAGAGAGAGGGGGGGGGTTGGTTGGTTGGTTGGGGGGGGCGGGGCTGAGAGGTCAGAGAGGTAGAGAGGTAATGAGGCGGAAATGAGGGTGATCTCATTCCAGGATGTGAAGAATAAGGCAGGGGGTCATGGGGTTAGGGTTGTGTGTGTGCGTGCGTATGGCGCGCGGGGGTGTGAATCTGTGCACGTGTGGGCGCGTGTGTTTGTGTACCTCCTGGGACAGGTAGGGGAGGACTTGGGCGCAGATCCCGTTCAACCGCTTCACTATCTCAGCCTGAGGAGAGAGACAGAGAGAGACAGAGAGAGAGAGAGTGAGAGAGAGAGATAAAAGCATGAGGACGGAGAGAGAGAGAGAGAGACAGAGACAGAGACAGAGAGAGAGAGAGAGAGAGAGAGTGAGAGAGAGAGATAAAAGCATGAGGACGGAGAGAGAGAGAGAGCGTGGAGAGAGAGAGAGAGACAGAGACAGAGAGAGAGAGCGTGGAGACAGAGAGAGAGAGAGAGAGAGCGAGAGAGCGAGAGAGAGAGAGAGAGAGAGAGAGAGAGAGAGAGAGAGAGAGAGAGAGAGAGAGAGAGAGAGAGAGAGATAAAAGCATGAGGATGGCAGAGAGAGAGAGCGTGGAGAGAGAGAGAGATTAACAGAGGTTAGACTAAGATACACTGGGAATAAGCACATGTGAAACGTTAAGTCTCATTTAGCTTAACATAAACCACACTCCCTTAACCCTCCTGGAGTTATTCACCCATCTCCCAGGGTTGGGGTTAGGAACGGTGGCACGGAAGGTTTGGAAAATACACAGCGCCGTTTGTTATTGAGGCGCTCTGTACTGATGGCGAGAATGCATTGAAAAAAACACACACAGGAAATCTCTATTCATCTATTTTTATTTCATGCGGCTCTCATTATGCCAAATGTCCTAGACACGGGGCACACACCCACGTACACGCAATTTTGTCGCTCTCAAGGTTACACACACACACACACACACACACACACACACACACACACACACACACACACACACACACACACACACACACACACACACACACACACACACACACACACACACACACACACACACACACACACTTTTGTGCATTCCCGCGTCTCATGCGCAGGTCTATTATCACATTTGGCCGTAATCATCCAATCCGTTTGAGATATGCAAAGCAGCTGTAATTGTGTTAGAGTCTAATCCGTGGTGCGTTGGAGGGGAGGGGGGGGGGGGGGGAGGGAGAGAGAGAGAGAAAGGGAGAGACTCCTAATAGTCATTAGGCATGCAGAGCACGCCTCTCCGCCCGCCACTGCTCGCCTATCTGCTCATCATTACACACACGCTCTCTGACATCTCTGTCGGCTCCCAGGCGCCTCGGTGGGACACAATGAGAGCTAACTATCGCTGCTCCTCTGCTTTTTATTTTTTTTTACCAGCCCTCTCTCACCCCCGCGCTGCCTCGCTCGCTCACTCCTCTCTGGTATTATCACTCCCCGAGTTGGTCTTTTTCATCTATTCCTATACTGTAACCGTCGGCTTGTTCCATACAAATCCACTCACGGATATGCGTTGCTCACACACACACACACGCACACGCACACAAACACACACCAGAATACAATGATAAAATGAAATCTAAAAACATTTGGCCAGGGCGAGGGATGGGGTATCGGGCGGGGAGGGGCGCCCAGTGGTGTGTTCAGGTCTGCTGAGGAGAGCAGAGCATGCTGCAGTAGCTACAGGCAAAGAAAGGAAACACACATGGCATGCGCACACACAAACACACACACGCAAACCCACCCACACACACACGAGCACATGCACGAAAACAGCCCAGACAAAGCAGACAAAGCAACAGCCCATGGTTTGTTCAACACATCCTCTCTCTTCGATCCATGGCCCAGGCAGAACAACTGCCACTCCTTGCAACGCAGGAAAACAAGTCAAACCATGAGATTGGAAGAACGCACACGAGTAAGAACGAGAGAGCGAGAGAAAGAGAAAGAGAGAGAGAGATAGAGAGAGAGAGAACGAGAAAAACAATGAGAGAAAGAAAGAGAGAAAGGGGGAACGAGAGAAAGAGAGAAAGAGGGAAGGAGAGATACAACAAGAGAGAGAACGAACGAGAAGACAACGAGAGAGAAAAGAAGGAACAAGAGATAGAGATGGAACGAGAGCGACAAGGGAGAGAGAAAGAGGGAACGAGAGCAAGAGAAAGAGGGAACGAGAGCAAGAGAAAGAGGGAACGAGAGCAAGAGAAAGAGGGAACGAGAGCAAGAGAAAGAGGGAACGAGAGCAAGAGAAAGAGGGAACGAGAGCAAGAGAAAGAGGGAACGAGAGCAAGAGAAAGAGGGAACGAGAGAGATTGAGAGAGAGAGAGAAAGGGAACGAGAAAGAAAGAGGGAACAAGAGCGACAACAAGAGAGAAAGAGGGAACGAGAGAAAGACTGGCACAAAGAAGGAGTACAAGATGAATTTTTTTTCCTGTGTTGAGAGACAGATTGATCAAGGAGCGCCCTGAATGTGTGAGAGCGAGAGAAATAGATGGATAGAAAGAAGGAATGTGGAAATCTGAGGCATGAGAGATGGGGAGAGCGGGAGGAGGGACACAATAGGCCTGGACTTGAATGCTCCCCGACTCTCGTTTCCACACATCCCCTTCGATCTGCACTCTTTTAATGGAACCAACACTCCCCTCGCCCACTCGCACAACACAAAGCGGCGCGGGCACGTGCACATGTGCCTGCACACACACACACACACACACACACACACACACACACACACACACACACACACACACACACACACACACACACACACACACACACACACACACACACACACACACACACACCGGGACTATTAGCATGGTATGGAAGAAAGGCGTGCACACACACACACGCTAAATATTTTATCACTGTCAGAGTGGCGAGTGGGGAATGATGAATTGTACTCATGAGGCCGTGTACAGCCGGGCGTGTGTGTGGGTCTGTCTCGGTGTGTGTGTGTGTGTGTGTGTGTGTGTGTGTGTGTGTGCGTGTGCATCCACACACGTTTTGTTTTCCTTGACTTTGTAAGCGTGTCTTGTGTGTTTTTGTGCGAGTGGGTTTGTGCTGCAAGATGTGTGTATGTTACAGTGCCTGTATTGAGCGGGCTGCGGCTGTGAATCAGTTGTGGGGGCGGATACACACAAGCTCTTGCTGTAAACCGTTTCCAGACCCTTCGCCTTTCCGTGTGCGTGTCTGTGTGTCCATTTGTCATGGTTCCTGGCTCTCTCGTATGGCTGTCACCAAGTACCGTCAATCATACTATGCCGTGTGTGTGTGTGTCTATGTAGTGTGTGTGTGTGGTGTGTCGGCTATGTGAATGTTCATGCGTGCATGTGCGTGTGCGTGTGGGTTTCCAGGAGAAGTGCCAGACGAGGTCAAAGATAAGGGCTAGCCCTTCTGAGGCCCATTGCTCCCTTCCTCCCACAGCCTGGGCATAAATTACTCCCGCAGCCCCAGCCATAGAAAGTGATCTATGGACACCACCCTGTCAACCCTCCCCTTCTCCCTGGGAGACGGCCTGGCCATGCTGAAAGCCTCCAATACATTTTCCATGTCAGCGTTCCGGGCTGGCTCCCGACGTGGCGGCTGTGACTCGACTTCAGATTCGGGGCTGGCGATGACGATTAGCATACCGGAGCTAACTTGAGTGTTATGACAGTTGACATGCGCTACTGCGGATACGGGGGCGGGGGAAATAGTCGTCGTGACTCTTAATCTTAAAATGTTTAAATGGCAAGAGAGTCTACAAATACAGCCAACCGTGCCCTCGTTAACCGAAACTGACTACAGAAAAATTAGACACAAGCAGGTTGCTCCAGTGCCTTTTTGTTTCAGGTTCCGGGGCAATGGAGGACACTGATGTATACACGGAGGGGCAGGAAGGGAGATAGCACTAGCCTCCCATTGTCTGCATTTAACCCGCCCCCCCCCCCCCACGCCTTCCCTCTCCCCCTCTCTCAGTCTTTCTCTGGCTCCCTCTCTCTCTCTCTCTCTCTCCCCAGCGACACCATTTAAATCCTCCCAGCACGCCCTGGAAGAACACTCAGGAGGCGCTGGGAGATTATATCTGCCAGTCCCACACCTGCCAATCAACGCAGGCGCAGGTGTGCACCTGGGAAAACAAGTGCGCGGCAGCCAGCATGTCTGCGGCCTCTAGTCACAGCTATTTTTAAAGGGTCGTTTTTATTATAGGCAAGAACAAGAACAATACTAACACACACACACACACACACACACACACACACACACACACACACACACACACACACACACACACACACACACACACACACACACACACACACACACACACACACACACACACACTTCAAGATTATCTAGATCTCTGGATCAAGGGAGCAAAAAAATAAAATATATATATATCAGCAACAGCCACACATAAAATAAAAGGTTCAAAATAAATACGTTTCCAGTGATTTATGCTTGGTGGTGGTGAGTGGGGGGGCGTGGAGAAGCAGAGCAGCTGTCCAATACATCAAGGCAAGGGGGTTTAAATGTGGTTTATGCTCATGGCTGACAGCCTTAGGTAAGGATTGGGAACTCACCTGTTTGTGCATCTCAATGTTCAATCCATAGGACATCTCATAGTACTGCAGAGGGGAGACAAGAGACACAGGGGAAGAAGAGGAAGTCAGTCAGGTTATCGAACAGTGGCAGTTTAATGTTTTCCCTGCATTGGGCTCTAGCTTGTTATCAAGACCGTGTGTGTCACACGCACACACCGAAACACACAAATGCATGGGAAAGGAAACGGTGTTGGGGGAGGATTAGACAAAGCAGGGGGAGGGAGAGAGAAAGAGAGGTGTGTGTTTGGTGCTCAGTGTTAATGAGAGGGCCACCCTCTAGGCATCAAGGCTTTTAATCACCCACTCTGTCTGCGGGGGCACTGACTGTCACTGGTAAACAAACAAGACACACACACACACACACACACACCCACACCTCTTCTGTTCAACGCATGCCTACAATACACACTTCTTTCGTTCGATGCACGCCTGCCTGCACTACTCTCTTCCATATTTCTCCCATTCTACTCCACATTTAGCTCTCTCTCTCTCTCTCCTCATCCTCCATGCATCTCTCCCTCACACATCCATGTCTCTCTTCATCTCCACCGAGTCCCTATCCTTTCCACATTTCTCCCCCCCTCTGCTCCACATCCCTCCCTCCATCTTCCCACCAACCCTCCCTCCCTCCCTTCCTCCTCCTCCTCCCCCCTCCAGCCAGGCTGACCCCTCCCCCCTCCCTCCTCTAATAGCCTATCGGGTTGCCCTGCTTCCATGTCTGATGGCAGCACCTCCATTTCGCCTGCACTGTAATTACTTTAGGGAGTTGCCGTGTGGGCCCAGCCGTTGGTGGGGGGAGACGGAGAGAAGCACACAGACCGACACGCGCGCGCGCGCACACACACACACACACACACACACACACACACACACACACACACACACACACACACACACACACACACACACACACACAGCTGCCTAACTGATGGAGTATGTGTTTGAAAGTGACAGTGTGTGCCTGTGTGTTTTGTTTGCACGCCTGTGTGGGTCTCTGTGTGTGTATCTTCAGGGGGAAGGGGGGGTGGGTGTATATGTGTGTGGTGACTGGCTGATGAGGTGTGTGACTACTGTGAAAATGTGTGCACAGTTCTGTTAGTGTGCAAGGGACAGTGTGTTCGTGTGTGTGTGTGTGTGTGTGTGTGTGTGTGCGCGTGCTTGTGTGTATGTGTGCCTGCTGGCTAGCTGATAGAGGAAGAGCAGTGCGGTGGCTCAGATTAGATGAGATTAAAGCCAGTCAGAGGATCAATTAGAGGCAGAATATCAGACGGATACACAGCCACGGCTTAGCAACAATGAGATTAGCCCCAAGGTGGAGCATGCGTGTGTGCGCCTGTGTGTGTGTGCGTCAGTATGCGTGTGCAGAGAGAGCCAAAGAGACAGAAGAGAGAAAGAAAAACGGAAAAAGACAAAGAGAGGAAACGCATAGAGATGGGTGGGAGGGGAACACAGAGAAACAGCGACTTCAGAAATGAAAGACAAACTAGATGAGAGGGGGGATTCACGGAGAGAACAATAAAATATGAAGAAAGGAACACACAAAAGGAAGCCTTGAAAAGATGGAAGACAAGTGTGGGGAACAAATTGTTTCTTTGAGGCGCAAAACATGCACACTAAAGCGTTTCTGTTGCCTTGGAGGTATCAGCTAAACTGAAAATAAGTCGTTTACATAACATTTGACTATGTTCCTTCCTCCTCGGGTGAGCATAGAGGTAATTTCGCGACGCGACAGAGGATCTTTGATGCACACGCACAAGCATTTACTCACCATGATGTAGTGGCGCTGCATCTCTGACTTTTCACTGGCCAGCTTGTCACACTCCAGCTTTAAACTAAAAGAAGGAGAGAGACAGAGAGAGAGAAAGAGACACAGGAGGAGACAGTCATTCAGAATGATATTTTTAGGGGGCACAAACAGAGGGACCTTCGTCTCCAGCATTGCATGGGATGACGGTTTGTATGGTAAGATAGTATGCTTTGATGGGCATTGGGCCAACAACCTGAATTCAATGATTCACATTAGAAAACAACAAGCCTATTTGGATCCGTTGGGTGCGAGTAACTGAAATCTCATAAACCCACGGTTTACATTTACTTTGAAACATGTCCAAAAACAAAGTCAGACACACTCCGAATGCCGTTCTATCGGTCACCCCTCTTTTGTTGACAAGGGTCATTAGTTAGCAAGCAGGTGTTAGGCATCTTGCTCAGGGATGCCGACAGGTAGAATGCGAACGTTGGGGGTTCAAACCCAGACCATCCTCACCCCTGCCTCGTTATCTTATACCACCGAGGTAAGTTAGAATAGCCAACGTGTCTTCTTCCCCACAACGCTGTTACCCAACCAAGGCCAAATACTAGGAAACTCAAGCCTTGTGCTTGGCTCATCCGACGCTGGCATAGAAAGCCACCGCGAAACGTGCCACTAAACCAGGGCAAATGGCGTCCAAGTATAAACGGCTTGTCTAAATATAGAGCGAGCCTCGCTGCAGAGCTAGCAGGCGCCACGGTTTCCGCGACAGCCATTAGCTGTAATTATGTCAGTGCCAATGTCACTCGGGCTGACAGACCCCCAAAAAAAAAAAAGAAAAGAAAGAAAGGGAAGAATGAGGATCTGACACGTCGACGTGCCCGTCAAAGAACAAATAAGAACCACAGCCTCGGTCGCACGCCTGAGCGAGGCGCTCGGCTACAGGTGGCTTCAACCTAGAGCATGATCAGAAGCTGCGGGGGGTGCTAGGATAGGGGAAAGTGTGGGGGGGGGGGGGGGAAGGGTTACACAGATGGAGACAGATACAAAAGCATGGTGAACGGGTAGAGCTGGATGTGTGAGAGGTGGCTGATGGCTTGGATGTTGAGCAGAGGCGGGGTCTAGGGGGGGGGGGGGGGCTGACGGCTAGATTAGAGGACGCATCGGCTGAGTCTCTGTCGCTTATGTGTTTAAAACGCGGGGAGCAACGCGATGGCCTACATTAGCAGACTTACTCATGTGTGCTGGCTGATTATTTCAATTCAGCTTTGACATCGAGCCCGTCTTATCTGTTATTTAATATTTTTTTAAGACATGTCTGGCTTGGGGATTCACTGACAGCCACACCCGCGACAGGGTGACTCTCCCGAATAAACAAGGCGTCAAAGCAACAACCGACGTGAACATTTGATGTATTAGACTTTAAATGCATGCTGGTGTCAACCAACACTATGGCTACTTTGTGTTGAAACATGTCGGCTATCAAAGAGGTCGGTAAACATTTACTGCTATGCTGTGCTTATGTTTAATGTAGTTATACAGTGACGCCGAGGGTCCTAGACAAGAGACGATATACGACGAGTTGGGATTGAAAACAGCCTCCGTTTCCATAACTAAAACGGCATTAGCTGGTGTTACTATAATGAGTGAGGTAGAGATATAGTCCCACGGCACAACCTCGGCCCAAGCTCTACAGCTATAAACACAGCTCTAATGGTTCAGGGCGCTCCGAGTGTGGAGGCGAGTCGGGTCACTGGATCATAGGGCCATTCTTTGGTTCCTTTTGACGATGTTGTACCGAGTTTCACCAAATCCTATTTAATACGATTATTATGCATGCTGTGATTTTAATAAGCTATCAAATCTAAAAGCAGCTCGTGGCTCTTGGGGGAAATGGGATTTCTATGCAAGCGGTTCACAAAAACGATGTCATTTCTGTTTTGCTGGTTTGGTGGACCACTGAATAACAAGCACACCCTGCCCTTCCCCCCTGCGCTTAATTATTAGCCCAGCATTACCGGCTGTGCTCGGTTCTTCGACGGAGGGCTCGGACTGTGCGTCAAACATTGTGTGCGAGGCATGAAACGCGTAGACTGTGCTACAGTCGAGCATGTGTTCGGGATACAGCGTGGGTCAGGCGGGGGGGGGGGGGGGGGCTTTGGAGGAGAAATGCGGGGGGGGGGGGGGGGGGACAAAAGGGGGTGATTGTGATTCCGCCCGTTGTTTCCCCATTTTTTTTTTATCAGTCTGGTGAACGCAGGGGGGTTGTAGATGGAGCCGTGTTCTGCCAGGTGAGCAGGCCCCACACGGTAACCAACTCATCACTATTCACCTCAACAACAGGCCCTCAGGGATTCACCGCTTTATTTCACTTCCTATTCCGTGTGTGTGTGTGTGTGCGCGCGTGCGTGCAAAACCCCAACTTAAACCAAACTCAGCCCTCCCCCTTGCCTCCTAGCCCTACCCCAAAATAAATGTATTCAACCCCCCCCCCCCCCCCCCCCCCCCCTACACACCCATGTACATGCATGGGCTGTGCGGCGGGTTGTCATGACGACGGGTCTCCCCGCTGCCAGCCTACCTGGGATTGGCTCTGCGCCTCCTCTGATTGGTGCTCAGCCGCCCCGGGGCCCTGGCTGCCGCTCTCAAACGATACTTTGATGGAGTTTTATTGCTGCTCCTTCCGTCTCTAAATCGCTCCTGCTGTCATCTTTATTTTGATTTATGTATTCCCTGATCTATTTATGTATGTGAACGAAAAAAAAAAAAAGGGGGTGGTGGGGGTGGGGATGAGGCAGAGTGGATGGGAAGATTGGGGGTGGAGGTGTGGGGGAGTGGTGGTGGTGGTGGTGGGGGGCGGAGGAAGACAGCTACAATGCTCGCTACTATACTCGGGGGAACGCCTGCGGTACATTTGCCTTTTAAAGGCTTCGGCGGCAGACAAGCACTGCACAGCAGCACGGCACTACAAAGCCCTGTCTGTGGTTCCCTAGGCCTGCGCGCGCACCCCACACACACACACACACACACACACACACACACACACACTGTATTCTTTCAAACCAAGCGTTGGCTATCTGAAGGGCGGTTGAACGGTGCTGTTTGCCGCAATGGGAAGGAAAAAAATAACAAAGGCATGGAAGGAAATAAAGGCGAACAGTGGGTTTAGGCGGCTAGAGAACCATCCGGAAACACAGAGCGATGAAGCTAAGGGAATGGGAATTCGCCTGGGCTCTCATCTGCCCTTATCCGTCACATATGAGCCTTTGGATCCGGCAGAACCGGCGTTCAGGGTTCTGACGGGGCACAGGTTTCGCTGAGCTATGCTCCACGGGAAAAGCTGCTTCGAAAGGGGTCCACGCTCTCCCAGAGACAGGATCTCATGCTGGGGGCGTGGGGCGGCCTGGACACCCTTCACAAAACCTTGCTTCCTCTTTTACCGTTTAGGATATCAAAACTGTTCTACTCCAATGGAAAGCCCAGACAAGGTTTAATTCAACACACACAAAGAGCATGTCAGGTAGGAGATAAGGTTTATAGATATTCAATATGCATCTTTCAAGAAGTAGGCCTGGCTAAGTAGTTCATAAGGATAACTGTTAAAAAATATGAGCCTTTTGAACAAAAGACTGGCAGAGCACTGGGAGATGTTTGGAGTAGAAACGACCTTGAACCTCGGAGCAATCAATCAAAACTGCATTAATAATCCTTAGCAATCAGATAGACGCAAGTGTGTGTAAATCACTGCTAGAAACAGCAATCAATCTATTTTAATTAAATCAATTCGTTTTTCAGATTGTTTTCTTAAATTGGAAGACATCAACATTGATTTGTACAACCGTGTTTCAAACCCACACATTAAGTAATTTAGGTTTCTAGTCAGAGAAGACATTTTTGTGACTTTGCTTTGTCATTGGGCTAAATTAGGGGAAAGAGCCCCTCTAAAGGTAATTCTTGCTGAATCATTACGTATTGTAAAGATCTATACTTTCGACACGACTTGAACATGACAAAGTGTTTGTCCTCAGTTTTTAAGTGGTTTGAAGAAGTAGGCAGAAATCCATCCAGGTGATCAATAGAGGATCTTTACTCCGAGGTCAACGTAGGGGGAAAGTGACAGCTTAATTCACCTTCTCGCCAGGCATGGTCAGCTCAAGTCGCTTCAAATCAGAAGACCTTTTCCCTGCGTTAGCCAACGTCATACGTCTTATGTGCGAAAATACTCACTGTGATAGTGCAGTTCCCCAAAAAATGTATTCCGATCAATTTGTGTACGTTCCACACTACAGCCCGTGATGTGCTGGATGAAGGAGCCAGCCATCTTAAGCATTGCTAACTAGCAGGAAAACAAGGCGTTGATTAAGAAATTCATAAAACGACACCGCCTGGAGTTACGCTCCCCACTACATTTACTGCTGCACTTGGCAAACTGGCATCCCTACGGCTTACTTCTGTGCTTGTGTATGCGTGTGCAAGTGTGCGTACCTGTGGTATTGTGCTTGGAGGAACTGGAACTCATCCTTGATCCTGTCACAGGAGTCTGAGGTTGTGAACTTCAGCTGCTGTGATGAAGCCTGCCAAGGCAATATGAGGAGGAAGGGAAAGAGAGAGGAGACAGAAAGCAGAAGAAAAAAAAAAATGGGAGCAGGAGAGGTTGGGAGAGAAAGAGAGCAGGAATAAATAATTAGAAACACGACCATGAAATCAAACCATTTTTTTTCAACCCGGCGGGTACAGGAGGCCAGCAACAAACGCAACCGTCGCAGCCGCGTTTCTCTGTCAGGTACAAGGATGAGTGTGCCTGGTGCTTTGGTCTGGTGATGTGCGCGGCATGAACAATAGAACACAACAAAAAAAAAAAACGAAGAACAGAAGAGGAAGCGGGGTGAAAACTCACTCTTTTGATTCCGAGTCAACCGTGTCTCTACTGACGCACGACATATTCAGCGGGAGGGCGTAGCGAGCATGGTGGTACCCGGACTACGAAGGTTAGAGGGAGGGATTCCCCGCAGGGCCGGCCATACTGCACATGTAAACACTCCCGGTTCGGCAGGACATTTTGGAGGAACCGCTCCTAAATTACGGATGACATGTTGGAGCACTTAAAAGTCTATACGGGTGCATGCCTGGTGTCTCTGGTACCCGTATAGCAGGCTATAACGCAGACTCCTGCTTGCAGTTAGTTACAGACTGCTGCCGTTAGCCCTTATTGTCATTCAGTCCACATTGTATTCCCAAAGCAGCACTGCTAGATGGCCTGGTTGTGCACAGCAAGCCTCAAAAAACCCCTTTCTCCCTGGAAAAAGGGGACAAAATCTCATTATTTCTCAGCAGGCTGCATAATGGGTCAGGTGGGAAAAATCGACATTTTCCCCACTTTGACTGTGCGAGTGTAAAAAAAGGCACACAGAAAAACTGATTGCGGTACTTATGGGAAGCTAGCCTCCACGCTGTTGGGAATGACCCGTGCCTTTGCTCTCCCCTCCACTGTAATGTTCAGCCTCATTTTAGAACAGCAAACAGCCTCTCTTTCACAGAAGAGACACTGGCACAGCAAGGGAGGATGCTAGGCAGTGGGGGTGGCCAAAGGTGAAATCTGGATGGGGGGGGGGGATGTGCTTGTTGGGTCTTTATCCATCTCCTTTGATGCGATTTGCAAAATCCAAATGCTGGTGGACACAGTGTGGGAACGATACCCTTACATCACGAGTATGATTCATTATTAAGAAATAACCAGCCGGGAAGGGCAGGTAGCAGTAGGACAGTTGACCACAGGGAGCAGCAAATATTTTGGTCCTTTGATAGGAATAGCAAATTGGCATAATATTCACATAAAGTAATAGAATTGGCGGGTTTTTTGTATTTCCATTGGCAATGTCAGAACCCAGAAAAGATAAATATGTATAGATCATGTTTCAATTTTTCATTGCAAAACACAGCTTCATTCAGTGGTATCCTTCATTCTCATTTCATACTCCTGCCGACAGGTAACCAGGTGCTACTTATAACCCCACTCACTACATGGTGTACCGCTTGCAGCGACTTCAAACTTTGCCCTTTCAAAACCCCCCCAAAAAAGGCCTTCATTCACACAAACCACCAGCGAGTCTCTCAGGACACACAGAGACCGCTGAGCGATGTGACCTTTTCCACCAGGCTATCTCAAGTCCGCCATGGCCACCGAAACAGCCGGAGTCCGGCCCGTAGCCCGGCTGGTTTGAGTCAAAACATAGTGCTAAAGGTTGAAGCGCGCTTCGGGTAGCTTCTCGTAAGTGACACACAGAAGGTGTTTGTGGGTAAACTGACCCCTGGAGCAGAGTAGAGATGTGCATGCCTCTTAAAACTTAGCTTATCCCAGGCGTCACTGTCCCAACATGGATCTGCAGTTCTGTGCATAAAACAAGTAGACTTGTTGAGCCAGAGAGATTATCAGGTAAGCGACAAAACAAATCGTTCAGAAATGATGACAAAGAAAACCAATTCATTGTATTCAATCAGTTAAAAAAACAAACAGGGGTCTTGATAATACAGGCTGGACAATGTGCTTTGTGTTGTCGAGGCGTGAATGCAACGGTGGGAAACGGAGAACAAAGCTGTGCATTGTCTAAAGCAGAGCAGAGCTGATGTGAGAAGGCCAGGGTAAACGTTGAGTGAAATGTAAACAGTGAAGGGGGAAATGGTTCCCATCAAATATCCAAACCGTGTGGATGATTTCGCCACCCACGTCTCGGAAACGGGACAACCGGATAAACCATTTTTTCGCTGCACGTCGTAGGCTACTGCCTGCAGGTGGACCCATGCACTGGCACGAAGGTAAGGAGGGGTCATGGATGTGATTTCCGACCTGTGCATCACTGCACGCAAACGTCTGAAATACAAAACACTCTCTCTTGCCAGATGAGAACTTGGTGCACGGTGAGAAGCAGCAAGGAATAAAAAAAAAAAATACTGAATTTTGCAAGGAGATCAACATAGTAGCACACCAGGGCTCAGAGACTAAACCACAGATCCAGAAGGAAAGCACAACTCCGCCTGGGGGAGAAAGGTGTAAACATTCAAGTGATTCTGGCATCCACCAAACAACCAAGAGTTGTGAGAACAGGGTTGCTCACCCTAAACTTCAGCCGTTTCACCGTCAAATGCGTGCCACGATTCGGCCGAATATCATCTATAACCACGCCAAATGCTATGGCGGTAGAATCATTTACTGGCCTGGTTAAAACCCATTTGGCGGTTGGTTGCTGTTAATTTGCTGGCGTTGGCGGAGGTTAGCTCGCAGCAGAGCGTTGTTTTGGAGCCGGGGTAACAGTGGGTAGCCGTCGAGGCAGCAGGAACAACAAAGCATAGCCGTGCGTTTCAACAGAATTACAGACTGTATCCCTGGCACATGCTTCCTGCTGGTATAGAACACACCATGCATGTAAAGAGAGATTAGCTCATTTACTGAGTTTGCGGCGTGAAGGCCATATTCGCTGCCTCTTTGCTGACAATACTTGCGTCGACGGCCTGGTGAAGACTGCAGTAGTTCTTCCAACTCTGCAGAGAATACTGTGGTAATTCTCTCCTCCTCTCACTCTGGGCTCCATGGGGGCCAGAGAGTCCACAACAGATGGATGCCCATAATGTTAATGAAATATCGTTGTAATACGGTGACACATACCATCTGCTGTGACAAAACAAGGCGGCTGAACGCCGCGAGAGTGTAAATGTATTTGTGTCGGAGGTAAGGCGTGTATGAATGTGTGGGTCTGCGTGTGAAATGTGTGTAAGAAGTGGAATATGCATTTGTGTGCGTGTGTGTAGGCAGTGATAAGCCTCTATATGATGCTTGGCTGCCGGAGGAACACTTCCATGAATCATAACATGCAGCCACCCACACACAATTTGCATGTTACAAACGCACACCCCAAAATAATATTTGCGAGTCGTGCACAAACACACAGACCCAGACCCACACCCACACACACACGCACAACGTCGGACAATCTCTAATTTGATTCTGCCCTGCTCCTTTGAGACGTAATTAAAGCATTAAAAAGCTTTGTGCACTGGTGGGGCAATTGAGACAGTCTTCAGCGAATAAATGGGATTCATCGTTTCAGGAAATTGCTGCCCCACCCCTACAATCCTTCTCCCCACCCCCACGGCCTCTCTCTGAGGAATATGCCCCCCACCACCACCACCACCACCAACACACACACACACACACACACACACACACACACACACATCCACCCCCTGCCTTTCTCATCTGATCCAATCCATGTGAAATATACTCTTAACGATAATGTCCATCTTAAATAAGGATTACAAAGCCCACCCTGCGCTAGACCAGTTGACAAAGGAGGGTGGGGGGGGGAGATTATGTGCGTGGGTGTTGCTTTGTATATTCACAGTCAAACTGAAGAAAATGTCATCCTCATGTAAGTCAAGCCTTAGGGGGGTTACAGCGGGGGGATTGTATTTCCAGAGGCATACATTAGCTGCATGCATCTCAGGAGTAGAGGCGCGCTCTCTCTCTCGGGGGTGTGTGTGTGTGTGTGTGTGTGTGTGTGTGTGTGTGTGTGTGTGTGTGTGTGTGTGTGTGTGTGTGTGTGTGTGTGTGTGTGTGTGTGTGTGTGTGTGTGTGTGTGTGTGTGTGTGTGTGTGTGTGTGTGTGTTAGGTGATGGAGGACGGCTACGCCTTGTAATCGCTCACTAATGACTTGATGTTATCTCATTGTCGCTTTTTAAATTAATGCATGAAATCTGCGCTGCCTCACAGTAGGGACGGGTCTCAGCACTAGCTCGTCTGGCCATTGGCCACGCGGCAGCAAACTGCAGAAGCTGCCATTTCTCATCCAATATGCCACGACCGAAGGCCCTTTTAGGGGTGGTCTAAGCAGTCTTGTTATAAAGGGCAGGCTGTGCAGAAAGGGGGTTGCACCAGAACACTGCAGTTGACTAATTTAGTCTTTCTACACAAGGGGACCAATGACAGGACAGGAAGTGGCCCCTCGATAGTATCCTCAATGACAAAGAGCCCCACACACACACACACACACACACACACACACAAACACAAGTCTGGTGGTGTCTATTCCAAGTGGATCCCCTGCCCTACTTGCGTATAAGAAGTAAAGTTTAACTCATCAAATGTAGGTATTAACTTAAGTCTACATTCCACATGACATTTTGCTGGTCAGAATTACAGTTCAATTAATCCTCCTCCTTATATTACAAGCATTAAATAACATCTTAAATCATCGTTCAGGAATCGCCCCAGTCAAACTATTTGATCTACATATCCTGGATTATCGTGCGTTCCCCCGCCTATTGGCAGCATACGCGCCCAGTGATCTGAGAACGACCAGGATCGCTGGCCATCCGCCAATCCTAGCTCCGGCTAACCTAGCCTAGCCAGGTTAGCGTCTGAGCATACTTGTGTGTATGTGTTAGAGGGGGCTAAGGATTGTGCTAAGGAATAGGATTGTGTCTTCAGCTGCCCTGGACAGGGGCTTTAGATAGAGCATTGGGAGAGCCTAATCCTGTTTGGGCCAGGAATTTGATTTTGATTATTATCGCTCGTGGACCAAGGCAAGGCTTACCCCCGTTTTCAAGAGCGTTATCCTCTGCCTCAGCACACACACGCACGCAAACACACACACGCAAATTTGACCTCGTTAAGACGCTTTAAAGGGGATTACTCTGCTTTTATCACTTCGAAAGAACTGCCCTAGCAAACATAGGCTTGGCCCCTGCTTTGCAGAACCATCTCAGTCCAAAGCACATGGCTGTCCAAGCGTGGCAGTCAGGACACACACACACACACACACACACACACACACACACACACACACACACACACACACACACACACACACACACACACACACACACACACACACACACACACACACACACACACACACACACACACACACACACGCTTTGCTGCATGTACACAAACATTGCTGACACAAGGTGAGGGGCAGGTATGGCGCCTTGAAGGACATGCACACATTAGCACACACACACACACACACACACGAGAGGGGGGAAAAGTGTGAAGAGACTGCAAAGCCGAGGGAAATGGGCAATTTGTCAAGCGTGGGGAAAGTGGTGAGGAGGACAGGGTTGTGTGTTTGGAGAGCAGGGCTGAGATTAAAGCCAGTTCTGCTGAAGGGAGCGGTGAGATTACACCCAGTACGCTTGTGTGGATGATTGATGGTTGGTGGTAAAAACCAAGGTTATTACTTACAGTGGTCCTAGAGGCAGGGCAGACGGGGTAGGGACGGGCAGGGGTTAGGCAGGGGGGGTGGGGGGGAGAGAAGATTACTCCAAGAGTTCAGAAACAAATAAGTGGACAATGAGAGCAGAAGGCTAAGCACGTTAGCATGTGGCAAACACCAAGTCACCCTTCGGGGAACCAACGGCACCCGTTTGGTCAGCTGAGGTTTCCAGTGTAAAAGGGAGGGCGGTTGGGGTAGTGTAAGCCGCGCACATATGCAGGCCATTGCATGCCAACGTTATGGGGAGTATCAGCATTATTAACTGTCATTAGTAGAGGGAGATCGAAGGGGTTAGTAGAGTCTGAGATTATAGCGATATAATTACAATATGTCGAGGACACAAATAATTGCGGAGGTCACCGTTCAGAACTCAGAAAGAATTTGCATTGTTGATATTGTTTGAAATAGTAAGATCACGAGGCTTAAAAAAACAAGCACTCCTAATCTATTCCGCAGTTCCTACCACCAATGTCTAAACTAAACGTGTACTGGCCGAAGAGATGACGAATGAATGTGCATTCCACTCTCAAATGTTTCCAAAACGAATCAACCAATGCTTTTTTAGTTTGAGCAAAGTGGCTAATACACAAGGGAGCAGTGCTAGTCAAAGTGCTTCAACACCAGCCAACTAGGCTGTTCATCTGGGTGAACTATGGTTTAGCACCAGAAGTGGGTTGGCAAAGCAATGAGGCTGGCTATCGTTGGCTATCCCTAGTTTGGTACAGATGCAAATGCGGAACAAAGTTATTAAGACAATAGCAAGCTACACAGGAATTAGGGTTATTTTTCTTAGATTCCCGCTTGTCAGCCAATATTAACTTAAGGTTTAAAAAGACAGATCGACATCTAGCCTCTTTGCTAAATATATCAATTGCAAATTGCAACTCCAATTGCTTTACAAGGTACAATAAACAGCCTAAGCAGCGTGGCAGATTGGGGGCAAAGGTGTGTTTACTTCCTTCAAAATAGGCTGGTCGAATTAATGATGAGGACGGCTTCTGTTGACTAAAGCAACAAGACATCTCGGGCTCATTGTTCGAGTTGTTTCTTAACAGGCTTTTCAACAACAAAAGTCCCTTGCTTCATTTGATACACTAATTGTGAGCGGGGGAGAAGTCTTTGGGCTAGAAAAGTGTAGAATTATGCCAGCCATGCCCTAAATGCCAGATAATATTGCCAACTGTATTAAAAAGTAGAGCAGTGTTTTACTATGCATGTTTTTTTTTGTTTTTTTTTCAATGGCCCTTGAAGTCCAATAAGAAAAAAAGCGAAACACGTTTCATGTTGGACAATGGGAACAGTGTCACACCGTGAAAGAGACATTCTGTCCGAATCGCTCGGTCCCATAGCGGATCTTCCACAAGACAAAAGGTTCCCGGTTCCAAGGCCCGGTACAGCTTAAGATAGCCTTGCTGCCAATCCTGTCGGTATTTGAACAGGCTTTGACTGGGGATGAGGCCTCGTGTTGTTCCAGTCCGTCCACGCTGGTAGATGCTCTCCGGCAGGCAGACAGAGCAGCTAATTCTCTTGTCTGACCCGGTGCAGAGCCCCCGGCTCTGGCAGGCCTAGGGAAGCCAGGGCTGGGCCCGGGCCAATCAAACGGCCCCCTGCCGAGCCGCTTTGTTCCATCCCAGCGCCCCGCTCTGGGGTAGGGCCCCCCCCTCCTCCTACCCCCCTCCGCTCTCTCCCTCCCACACACCTCCTCACAGTTCGTGCTGAATACTGATGTTGCAGCACCACTTCACACACCCACTGCCCCTCCTGCAAGCACCCTCCCTCCCACACACACACACACACACACACACACACACACACATACACACTTTCTTTTCATGACAACACACACACACACAAACACACACACATATATGAAAGAAATAATGTATGGAGACAGACAACAAAAGGCCATCCCACACAAACAAAGCAGCAACGCACATGAATTTGTAACCCGAAAAGCCAACGCTACATTCCTCCAGCACGTCAACATTCAAGAATTATGCATAAATACTGCAGACACACACAGACAACTTACAAGCTAAGTGCGGAGCCGGGGTGACATCTGTTTTTCTTTATACCAAGTTCTGTCTGCTGATTTTGACACGTATCGCAGTGAAGGCAGCAGCCAAGGGCAATTGACTGACTGTGTGCCTCCTGGGTTAGGTTTAAAAAAAAAAAACTCCCATCTCTCTTTATTGACAGCATAGTGACGACGATCATCCGTTTTACAAGCGAGTCTTACAGGAGCCTAACCATCCATAAAGTGTCCAGAAATGATAAATAAAGCAACCAGGAGCGACCACAAAGGACGCCAAAAAGGTCTTGAGTCCTGCATCTGCATTTTTTTTTTTAAACAGACCATTGCAGTTTTCTCTCAGTTGTAAGCACGACACACCTGCTATTCCCTCTTGCAAGGACATTTATTTTTAAAATATTTTTTCTCAACTCTTCTTCAAAGACAATAATCCCTTTCATTTTTTTCAGGAAAATTCAAAGCCAGATCCTGCTGGATACCCCTCGGGTCTCTCATCAGAGCCCTGCTGCGTGCGCGTAGTGCATGTGTGGCGTTACTATGGTTACTATTGCGGCGCTCGCTCGACAGTGTCCATGAAGTTGTCAGCAAAACCCCAAGGATTCACAATCCGACATTTACTTCTTTTTTTTTTTTTTCAAATAAAGAATAAACATGTTTTTTCATGTTACGCTACGAGAAACAAGTCCCACACCAAGTGATGCAAAAAGCTTTTGTTGCAATTATCACCGTCCAACTACTTGCACATGTGAAGTCATAAAAATGTTGGTGTTTTGTTTACTTGATATTTCAGTTAACCAGCCAGTTAATCCGCCAGTCACATCACCTGCAGTGGACAATACCCGAGAGCTACTGACCTTAGAGGGTCAATTCTGTTCACAAACTAGATGCATTACAGGTTTTAAAAGAATAATTAGACATGATTATTCATCTCTACGAGGAACATAATTATCATATTCTGTTGTGTAACATATGGAGGAGGATGCCTTTGGGCTTATTTATGAACTATCCTCGTATTAATTATAGCCAGCCATGATAGGTATTTGTAGCCAGCACAAAATAGTGTGCTGCATGTGTTTAAACCCATGTACTACTTATGAAATACTCTTACTTGGGGAGATAACACTACCACCCTTGGGGCAAAAAGTTACCCCAAACAAACAAGGCAGAAGGTGCGAAATCCAAGCAGCTGAAATGAGGTGGTCCGGAAGTCTGGCAATAAGTTGCCAATAAGTAAACAAACAGATACAGACCAGTGTAGCTATGTCTCTTACAGATTAAAAACGATTGCACGCTACCCCATCTCGATATTTCAGCAAGCTGAAGGAGGTTATGCTCAGGAGCTAAACCTCCAAATAGATTTTGAGCAGGGCCTGACTGTGTATGCCTTTGCATCATGTGGTCGAGCGTACAGAGATTGAACAAGTTCCCCGGACTTAGGCAATTATCCAGTGGCCAAAAAAAAAATCAATATCACCTGTGACCTGTGGCCCCCAGACAGGCCCCTCAATAGCAGGCCCCCTGCTGCGTGTGTGTGTGTGTGGGGGGGGGGGGGAGGGGGAGGTTCTGTTTGTTATGCTAATTAGCTGGCCTGCCCTTAATGACCTAGACATCTGCTGGTCTGTGTGTGTCAAGTTCCATATTCAATTTGTTACCCTAGATACAAAGAGCAGATAAGACCCTTGAGGCCAGTAAAGGCATACACTGTGTGTGTGTGTGTGTGTGTGTGTGTGTGTGTGTGCGTTACTACAAGGTGAAGGGTACTCGGGACAGAAAAGAGGGGACATGCGAGTGTATGTGCACATGCACAAACACACCTTTGTATGCAAGATTCATTCCTGACTGTGCTTGTCTGCTTTTGTGCATACACACGTGTGTGTGTGTGTGTGTGTGTGTGTGTGTGTGTGTGTTTAATGGGCGAGAGGGGACCATGGGGATTACCGCCCCCCCCACCAGAAGGCTTTAGAGGGACGGCTGGGGGCTGTTCTGTTAATTCAAGTGGGCTTAATAATGCTGGTGCAGCCCCTGCCCCTGACCATCCCACCACTACATCAAATCGGGGAGGAAACGCATTATAAAAGGAGACAAGAATGAGGAGGAGGGGGGGGGTTTGTGTGTGTGTGTGTCCGCAACCTGTGGCCTTCATTGGAGTCCAGGCCTGCCCCGGGGCCTGGGGTGGGGGGTGGGGAGATGTGCAGCTCCATGTTTTTTGTGCCTGTGCTCCATGCAAGCTTTTGGTGCTACACCTTTTTGATTTTTTTGCTGCTCCAGATACCTGCCAACGACTTTGTTGACGCTGCATTAGGCTAAAACAACAGGAAACCGATAGAGAGGAAAAAATTGTCTAAACCCGGTTGGTCCGAAAGTCACTCCCTTTGGCCGTTATCGGTGCAGTGCAGTGTTGTGTTTAAAATGCACTTAAGAATTTTGGTATCGGTACTTATTGTTCTAAGTGGGACAACTGTCTAACAAGGCTATTGTCATCGTCACCAGTCAACCCCAAGATTGGTTAACCTCCGTTTGAGATCTTTGCTAAATAAAATATTCGCGCCGCGGTGACACTGGCCAACCGCCTTTGCGAGTTCAACACAACCTCACACAGCACACAATCACACCCACCCAAAACCATTTATCAATTTTATGTCCATGATTTGATGGCAATCCAGTCAGCTTGAGATCCATCTTGCGTGGTGCAGATGCCGCACGGTAGCCTCCAGCTTCTTATCTAGGAGACCTCCATCTATAAGGCTGTCACATATATTCCCCATCCACGGGGGCCTGCCACGGCGGCAGCAGCTGCTGTTAAGGAGCCGGATTTGAAGGGGGAATTGCGGGGGTAAGGAGGGTCAGTATAGGGGGATTGGGAGGTGGGGGACGCATTAGGTAAAGCCTGAACCAACCGACTGCTTATGCTTTAAGGTTGAACAAGCTGCCGGTGCCTTGGCTCTGGCAACACGTCGCGCTAAACCCGTAATCCCCGTTTTTAATCCCGTGTGTTGGGTCTTAATACTCCAATCAGGCTGCATAAGGGCACTCAATTGGATTAAGAACGGAGAAAAAAATAAAACTCCTAGGAGATAGGCCAGCCGGAGTTGAGGGGCAGAGTTTCGCTCACCTTGGCCAGGGAAAGGTGACTGAACATTAGCCAGTTCCTACACTGGAAAACGACATGACTGCATTAGCCGGGGCTGCACTGTAGAAACCCTTTGCCCAGAAGTGGGATTGCATGCATGCAATGGAGAATGGGAAACCAATATAGCTCAAATGATGTAGATTCACCAGAAGACGAATGGAAATGCAGCGTACTGCCATTAATCACAAGGGGGACAAGGTGACTGGTGGCACCGGGCCCACAAGGGACCAGCCAAATGAAGATGCCGGAAACATTTATCCAGTGTATTGAGGTGCTGTGATTTAACATTCCCTGGGTATGTACTGGATAGGCAAATTTACTAGCAGTCATCATAAATCCTTATTCGAACGGATACATACAGGGCTACCTGCATGTGGGATATAACTCAGCACTTAACTGAAATTCACAAGCAGAAAAAAACATTTGCCGCGGGGTTGGGTCACCAATTAGGATGCACATTTGAACCCTTTGAGGACGAACAAAAAATCTCCTCATGAACTGGTTTTGATCCTAGCAGGGGGAATCAACACGCAAACACTCATTATAGTGATACCATCGGGGCACCTTCCTATTCTCATAAATCAAAGCATGAACGCTCAAGATACAACCCTTCCTGATCCCTCCCACCTTCCTGATCACCTCCCGCCCAATATCCTGCATGAAAACGGGCCGTATCACAAAAATAAAATGCTAACTACACAAAATTGCTGAGGCGAGTGAGCGGTGCTCCCCAACGTTCGTCCTACCCTCTTCTGCACGCCCCAAGCCGTCCCACCATCCTATTCACTAGGATTAATCACATCCAATAAAGAGTACACGGGGAGGGTTGCCGTGCATATGGAATCATGTCCAATGTGGTTGGGCCATGCTTGGGGCTAATAAAGCACAACCATTTGAATTAATATTTCTAAAATGAACTGTTCTTCTATAGTACCATTATCGGATACACCTTTTCAAGCTCTCAATGGCTCAATGGTTAGCGTTTAGTCGGTTTACTATTTGACTCCCACTGCCATTTCAGTTCTGTATTAGGGATTACATAACCTCTCACCACACAAGGGTATTTTGCGAGCAAATGACATTCGTACACTAGAGATACTTTTACAAAGACAACATTTTAAGTCATATCCATTGCCCTGATACAAGACAAATTTAGTAATAATGGTTGCTAACCAATTTTTTGGTTAGCAACCATACCATCCTGTTTTTCAGGACTCCAGCATCGACCGTTTATAAATAATGCCTTCCACTAGGTTTCGTAATCAGCAGAGGTGCTAAACTCTTCACATTCTGTTTGGTAGTGCGAGGACACACGTTGGCTGCCTCTCTGCAGCGCAGTGAGTCTGCTTGGTACGCTGACTGACAGCCAAAGGGCAAAGCATTCATGTCACATTAGACATTCAGGCTCTAGCCTCGGCAAACAACTCTTGCCCCATCCAGTGACAAAGGAACAAGTCAAGTCGTTGCTAGGGAGAAGGTAGAAGAGACAGACCCTGGCAACGCCACATTCATCTTTATTGTGTTCACCTGCCAGTGCACATGCCTGCTTAGCCTTCAATATGGTGTAGGGGTACAATCGGTATGTAGTAGGAAACGCTGTACGTTGGTTGGTTGATGGAATAAGGTCGTATTGCTGCCAGTCTGAAGCAATTTGTGGCTTTTAAATGTTTCCACCACGGCCTCTGTTAAACGTATTCTGACAAGTAACACCATTATGTCAGTCACCGGACTTAAATGTTGACCAATTGGCTGAAGGGTCCTGCTCCACATCAACACATGCAAATAACTCAGTTTCTGTTACCATGGAAACTTGAGATTTTGGAACAAGAATGTGCTCAATTAATGTTAAAAAAAACACAAAAAACGGTTTAAATAAAACAATAAGATTGTAGCATCTGGCCATCACGAATGACAGAACAGCATTAACACGAACTGGTAATTACATTTTACAAACAAACAAAAGGACGTGTCATTTGGTGAAAACGTTTAATTAACACTCAATTTTGTTGTACTCGTACCTATTCAACTTTTCCACATATAGGGTTTTACGAGTGCAGATCAAATTTAGACGTACAGATTTACCACCATGTCTCAATGTCCCATTATCAAGTACCATCCGCAGAAATGACCAGAACCAAATACCTGACACTATCGAGTATGCCTCTTTTGTTCCATAAAAATCGCGAATACCAGACAAATACCACAACGGGTCATATCACAATTTGAAAAAATAGCACAAAATAACTTCCACGCACAAGTCTGTACAACCTGAATACATTACTTTTAGCTTACAGCAAGTGTTCAAAAATAGGAACAAATATAAAAACAATGAATCGCACTTACTGAATGTCTGGATTGTGGAAACATCATGTCAATCCCTTGTTTGTTTTCCGTTCCTTGATATGATGAATGTTTAAAGATATTTCAAAAAGCTGGCTCTGCTTTTGCTTTTGCCTTGCCTTGTTGGTCCTTTGTCCACAGCTAGCTGATGCAAGCTAGCCCGAGCAGAGACACACACGGGTTGACCAGCGATAGCAGGAAGGCAAGCTAACGGTGGCTAGCGGTTCGTCCCCTGAAAACACGGCGGTACACTTCGCAGACGACGGAACGCGAATGCAGCACGCTTTGCGGGTCTGGAGGACGACTCTTCTAAACCGTTCGCTGTGCGCGGTGCTGCGTGTATCCCAACGATCTGTTCGCCGCAAAAATGAGCGAGAACACCACAGCCCACGGTGTCACAACGAAGCTAGCTATGCTAAATGTTCAAAAGCTGCCACGGCAAATGATTCATCACCGTTGTACGCTTTCTGCCCCCGGAACGTACTTGTGGTACGCTGTGTTATTATTGTGTACCGATGCACGGTATACACAGTGCTTGGTAAGCTTTTGCCCGCTATATCGTTGCTCTGGTCTACTTGACAGCGTATTTCACTCCACTTGCCACCAGTCGTAACAATCTCAATCAAAAACAGGCTGCAGACCGTCAGAGAGAAAAAGTCTGATTTTCAAAAATAACAAAATGTCTCCGGTTGCGCTGAAGTTGAATCCCGATTGCTCACACAAGACAATACTGACTCGGTGGAATTAAAGACAAAGTATAGGGCGCAACTAAATGTTAACGTTTCGAGCGCAAATTTACTTGAAATGAAATAATTCCAGCGGTTGTCAAACTGATCAGTTCTCCTCTGCGGAGTTTCAGTGAAACAGTCTCGATTTGTCAATAGTGTTAAACCGAGAAGTCATTCCTGGGGCTAGGCGCGACGCTCCAAAACGCCCCACAAAGACTTACAACATGAGATCTGAGGACGGTACATTCTACTCTCTGCTTTTCTATCTTAGATCATATCTGGGCAAATAGTGCCTCTGGTGGTGCAGTTGCTAAACAAGCAGCAGTTTTGTCATCGAGTCATAATTCATCGCATACTACTAACTTAATTAACTCCAAATTTCTTTCGTTAACATAGCAGCCATTTATCTAAGTAGCTTTCTTGAAAGAAAATTAAATTGTTGAAAGAACGCAATAATTTAAAGACACAAATACAGTATAGGAACAGGTTTTATTTCAATTTACTACAGATTTTTTTTTAAGGAGAAGGCTATATGAAATTCATTTCATGTTCAAATGAGATTTAGGCAACAGTGGTTGAAATGAAAGATACAAAAGAGAAATATGGAAACAAAAAAAATACTGAAAATTAATTATCAGGGAACCACCCTACATCTCCCTCACCCTTGAAGTGGCAAACACATGCGGTTAAATATTTTTTCTCCTTTGAAAACAGCATTTGTCATGCTGTTTGAATATAGAATAAATCGTCCCACTTTCAATATTTCATTATATACTTAGTGTTTATTTGTTAAAAAAAAATGGACCATGGATTTCGTAGATCCACCGATTCTTTTCACAACATTGGCACTTGGTAAGAGTCTGGCTCCACAAAGAAGGGAATCGGCACACTCATTATACATAATTTACATTTGGTTATACTAGAAAAAGAAAATCAAAGCAAAACAAAAAAAATACATTACTTTCAATTTATACACCACTACACAAATTTTTATTTTAGCCTCTTACCTTTAAAAATATATATATATTAAGTGGTCCTAAGACAAGTGTTGAGCTAATTTTTCAGCCTTACAAAAACAGGAAAACAAACAATGCAAGGTTAGCTTTTAATATAAGTGTCCACTCCTCTTTTCAGAATGAACAACAAGCATATGCAGTATCCATTACAAGTGTACAAACACACTTGCATGTGCGCACAGTCACACGCCTTTAGGGTCGACCAATGTGCTGAATGAACATGTAGGTTGCATGAATGCCGGCAGGCCCCTTGCAGCGTTGAGTTTTCAGTGCATCGACCCAAAATAGGAGAGAACTACACAGTCCAATCAAGGAAGAGTAAAAAAGGGTGGCAAACAGGTCACATGGCCAGAAGTCACTCTTACTCATTCACTCACCTCAGCACCCACCCACCCGACGTAAAACAGCCACATAGTAGTACCTTCAATAGGCTTATGTGTTCAATAAATTGGACCAAAGCATAATACCAAGCGTAACTCAGAAAACTGCCTTCCCCCCATTCCAAAGGTGTATTAATGCAAACTGCAAGACCATAGTAATTACAGGCACCTGGTTCAATTTATTGACTTAGTAATATCTTATCTAGGATTGGTTGGCTTTATGTGGCACAATTGAATGAAATGGTCTGTCCTTCAAGTACAAAGCTCAAGCAATTTCAAAACTCCAAAAACAAGTATGTAATCAAAAGTGAAATTATTATATATATATATTTTTTTTTACAAAAAGGTGACCATGAACATCATTACATCATAGTGTATTCATCACACAACCTCTGGTATATGGGTTGTTGATGTAGTGTTGAGAGAGCCTTTCTCCTGAACCCTCTTGGCATAGTGAAAGGAAATAGGATCAAAGTCCACACATACGCTTTACAGTCAATCAAGTGGAAAGAAAAACAAAACAGATTCATTGATGCTTAGGCACACAGTGATTTGACATTGCAATCACTGCGTTTAAACCACTATAAAGCCAATCGCTACACACTCCTTAATCCAACATGGTTCCTGGTACGAATAGTGTCTGTTCAATAGCAGTCGTCAACCTGAATGGCATCCAAGACAAATAAAATAATTTGGGTAATGAAGATATCACAACATAATCCAAGAGAAATAAGTTGCTTATTTAGCATGGGAAATCAGAATCCTTATTACCTTTCTTGGTTAAACAAAATGGTCATTTATTCTGCTTTAGACTGGATTAAAAAGAGGGGAATGAAGTGTTTCTTGATTCAAATGAACAATGGCTGACCTGCTGGGACCCATAACAAAAGAAAGCTGCCGTTGTCATTAAACTGCA
Organism: Gadus chalcogrammus; assembly: GCF_026213295.1. Lineage (NCBI taxonomy): Eukaryota > Metazoa > Chordata > Actinopteri > Gadiformes > Gadidae > Gadus > Gadus chalcogrammus. The sequence continues at coordinate 27,564,934 of NC_079423.1, forward strand.
GTAAAAATGAATGTGACTTGAGCAGGAATAATTTATTCTAGCATTTAGATGGGTCAATGTACCACTGACAGCATGTTTTCAAACACAACCAAAGTTTATTAATAGTCTTTTCTTATATTAAATAATAAATGCCACCAGAGCTCGGCTATTTTTGTAGCAGAATGTCTGCTTGCTTTAGGATGTGCTCCTCCTCTTCCTCGTAATCACTTTGTTTCATGGCATAGGACACATCTGCAGGATGGGGAAGAGACTGGCTGAGAAAACTCTGGTACTGTGTCAAGCACCAGAGTTGAATCCTTTTACTAATACAAGCTGCCATACAAAAGCCCCACAACTGCAAATGTAAACTCTTTACATAAAAAAAAAAAGAAGCAATTGCTATTTTCTTTTCTTAAGAATATTGTGGCACTTCATTGAAGAAGGAAATAATACCTCCCTCCATCAAAAAGGATAAAGATTGCACAAATACTTAAAATATTCTGTATTTACTTTGGAGGGTTAGGGTTAGTGAGGGAGCAGGACTTATCCATTTAGCTAAAAGTCTAGCCTTTGAATTGTATACACGGCACAAAATGTGTTAGAATACTTGCACTATTGCACTCCACCGGTAGGCAAATAATCACCTTTCTGCCAACTCAAAGTACTCTGTAAAAAACACATTGCCGTAAATCTTAAGATGTCACTTCTAGATAAAAAAAAAACACATGCAAATCTGCCTTGCTATCCTTTGGCAACACTCAAGTGGGATATGCACAATATATGGTGCTGGTCAGCAACCAAAGGCTATCTAAATGGATACTTTAACTGAGCCTGCAAATTATAATGTACACCAAAAGTACTTAAGTACCACTTCCATTGATCTGCCCAACACTGCCAACACAAGGGAAACAAACATGCCAAAAAGCAAGAGATCAAACCCGCCATCCCAACGGGTATCCGACGACATAATAAGAACCACATCGATCTGCATTTAAGAACTCATGTATGAAGCAAAAAAGTCTGGCATAAAGTGATAATGTGGGACGCTAGCCAAGCTGGCGAGATAGTATCCTCAATTCAATCCCGACTTTCTCAGACTGATCCAAACAGGCTGCTTAGACCGTAGAACCGTGACAGCCACTATTCCCTTGGTTCGGTCGAAGGGTGGCCATCAACGTTAACACTGGAACATTCCTTCCCATATTTACCAATAGGAGATGCCCGTCAGAAGGGGCCTCGAGAGCCTTCCACCAAATCCAACTCCCTGATTCGTTGCCGATTAGTCATTGCACAACATCCATCCTCTCGCCTTACTAGTAGTAGCCCTTGTGATGAAAACGTTATGAACTCACCTGAATTATATAAGACAAAAACAGCCACCTAGTGACATAATTGTCATCTTAATTAATCTGGTATAAGACAAGATATGGGATTATAAACAGAGATATAATCACAAATTACAAAAAAAATGTAAGCATCATAGAACAGCAAATATTGGACAACAGTTTTTTTTTTTGTTTGCTTTCATTTCACCGTTAGCGTAAAGCGCCAAGATAAAATAAAAAAACGGTTTTACCTTTGTCAAGCGTTTCAGCACAAATTTGCAACCACTTTATATACAAAGTATACTTAGAAAGATAGAGCACTTGTCCATAAAATTGTAGATTTCTTTTACAGCATTACAAAAAATCCTCCCCCATCTCAAACTGGAAATACGTGGAGCGGAAAGCAGGGAGAACTAGATCATCTCTTTATCAACGGGGATCGGAGATCTGGTCTGCAACTTTAAAAATACAGAATTATTGACTCTTGCTGTGTACAAAGCTCATCAGAAGGTTGGCCAAATAAACTCAATTGTAGAGGGAGTACATTTTGTCAAACATGTGATTCAACCCACCACTCCTCTCCTTGTTTTCTTTACGTTACAATCAAACTATTGCACGGTTTCTTGTCTGGACACACACATAGTGTATAGGAAGGGCTTTTCTCTCACCCACTAAGGAACAGAATCAATCACAGTAATAATACAATTATGAATTCAAAGAAATCTAAGAAAAGAAAAAACAGCAACCATGGCGAGCACAAATGATGTTATGCAATTAGTAAACCTACATTGTTAAAGACGGAGCTGGGAAATTAATTAGTTTTGGGCTTTGAAAAGGGAAATCACTGAGCTCCTCTGCCATGATTCAGAACCGAATCAATTCAGGAATAATCTGGATACAGTCTGGATACGTCATCAGAATTTGCAGAATTAGTGTAAAAAAAGAAGAAATCATAATTCTATCTACATCAATTTGAAGGTTATCCCAGCAACAACCTAAACTCCTACAACCAGAAATATAAAGGATCTTCACCGCCACCAGTACCAATGCCAGAGAGAGAGCCTTGTGTGTGTTTTAACCAGAGGAGAAAAAGCAGTAGGTGTCTTAGCCTACTACTGACCCATGATTGGCACACCAAACACAGCCCGTACGATGGGAAGAGAGGGAGGAAAGAACCGGCTGTGAATGTACTTGAATGTTTTGTAGTATGGGGGGGGGGGGGGGGGGTCACTTCATTATTAACGGTCAAACGAAAAATAATCAAAACGACCAAGAATCAAGGTGGTACAACATGTATGTAAGAGTGTGGATAAACAGAGTCCGTGACCCCAACATTAAGGCCCTGTGTGTGTGTGTGTGTGTGTGTGTGTGTGTGTGTGTGTGTGTGTGTGTGTGTGTGTGTGTGTTTCCATGCTCGAGTGTGCATGAGGACGTTTATACAAGTGCATGAAGAGTGGGCGCTCTCCTTCTCCGTCCATTTACCCTCTCTTTTTCCTCTCCATCTCCCTTTCTTAATCCGGCCACTCTGCTCTCTCTCCCTCCCTCCTCCTCCTCCTCCTCTCTCTCTCTCTCTCTCTCTCTACCTCTCCCTCCCTCCCTCCCTCACACCAGGTTGTATTCTTTGAGGTTCAGCTGCAGGATGGTGTCCTTGACGGCGGCGAACACAAAGCGGATGTTCTCTGTGTCGGTGGCGCAGGTGAAGTGGGAGTAGATGATCTTGTCGCTGTCCGGGTTCAGGTCCACAAACATCTTCAGGATGAACTCCCGTCCTGCCTGGCCGTCCCGCTGGGGCCCTGGGGCACAAGTCAAGACATGTTCAGTATATGTGGTCCTCTTTTATATTGCACTGACAGCATACGGCCATCATTGCTCCAAGATTCGACAGAATCATTCAATGCAGAATCAATGCGTGCTCCTTCCGCCTGGTACTAGTGAAAGATATCACTAGTGGTATTAAAGTAGTATTAAGAGATAAAAAGGCAACACATATTGCTTCAATCCTCAAAAGATAGGCTGTCTACGTTTCTTTTTTTGTGGGTCAGTGGCTACATCGCATGCAACACTGTGCTGCAGTGCAGTAGTTCCACCACAAGGGGTCAGACTTGCATCACACTTGCATCACCATTTTATGAGAGTTTCTGCATGGATTTTACTGCGCACAGTGAAGTAAAGAATGCACACAGCGCTGCCTTTTACAACAAACTAGAAACGTCCGGTGGTGTTTTTAGTTAAGTAGTATAGTTAAGTGTGTGCGGTTACCATCAAACTCGGGGAAGTAGTCTACGAGGTGAGAGTGCATGATTTTCTCCTCCAGCAGGTCTTTCTTGTTGAGGAAGAGGATGACCGAGGAGTTCTGGAACCAGGGATATGTGATGATGGTCCGGAAGAGAGCCTTGCTCTCCTCCATGCGGTTCTAACCAAGACAAAAAATAGACACGACAAACCACATTTGTTTAAAACCAGAAACACACAAACAAACACAACACAATAAGTGCTTTCTACTCGGTTTAAACATGCTGACATGCTTTAGCAATTAGCAATTGTGTTCAACGGCGAACGTGAGTAGTAAACTACTAAATGGTAGCAAAGGCATGTTCGCTTTAGATGTGGTCAGTTTTGTTGTCGTTTTTGCGATGCACAGACCTGGTGGCTGTTTGCCGCCGAGGGGACTAGCTTCGAAGTTGAAAGAATTTGTACTCCTATAAAGTCGGAATTATTTCAACTTCTACCCGGCGTGTTGCATAACCTAGCTCGCCAACCACTAGAGGTTCAGTCCAGTCCAGGCAGACCGGTTCGGCGTGGGGCCAGAGTGTTTAGAGCCTGTGTGTTTATAAGTTGTCATACACGAGAATACAGCGCAAAACGAGTGGCCTGCGCGGCCTAGAACCGCGTTTCAAAGTCAACGCACCTTAGGACATTCAAATTGTTAAGGCACATTTGGGCTCCTGAAGCAACGGGTTGATATATCAAGTGTGTAAAGAGTGTCTGGATTCAGGGGTGTATAAGGGTTGTGGTTTATTATTGTGAAACGACACATGTTAAGGCAGTGTGGAAAAAAAAAGGTGGATCAAAGGAATACATTTGATCCACTTCTGTGAATGACTTCACGTGAAGAGATTCCTGGGGGCCATGGTTGGCAGCTGGAGCTACTCGGAGACGCCAGGGGTCATATGACCTAGTCACAGAGAGGGTATGTGGCTGGTAGCACAGCACACAGACAGGGTTATCCCATAAACCCTATTTCTATCTCTATAGTCATGGGGGGGGGGGGGGTATCAAGACTGCATAATATGGTTAGGGGAATTCAATTTTAATATCAGTGCATTGTTTTTATGATTACTTTTATTATCGACTTGAGAAATGAACTAGCATGGTAGAAAGTTAAGTTCCATTTGCATTTATTGGCCATTTAACTCAGGATCGTTATTCGAGGGTCCTGAGATATTAAATCCAATCCAATGTGTCACATTACAGTCATACCTCAGAACACAAAAGAAGGAAATCAGAGTTGGTATGTTGTTGAATCTGCAACCAATCATCAATGGATCATAAAATATATAAGAGCAGACATTAAAGCTCTTACCACTTAAATATTTATCTTAAAAATATACATAGTAACTATTAGTATAGTAACATAGTATGGGAGATATAATGTATCCACCATGAATTCAGAAACATACTAGCCATTAGCGTCCTGGTGGCCATCTTGGTTCTCTACACAAGTAGGGTGATGGAACTGATGGTGGAGCGCATTACCCTGCTATTGTGTTTCTGAACCAAGAGGGACCAACAGGCTGGCCGCTCGGTGAATAAGGTCCATCAAGAACCAAATCCACTCAGTATTCCTTCCCCTCACCTCGTTGTCAGACTCCACCAAGACCTGGTCGTATTCGCTGAGCGCCACCAGGAACATGATGGAGGTGACGTTCTCAAAGCAGTGGATCCACTTCCTCCTCTCTGACCTCTGACCCCCCACGTCCACCATCCTGATTGGACCAAGACGGAAGGGCAGGATTAGAGTTCAGCCAGTGTTGGGGGGGGGGGGGGGGGTGGGGGTGGGGGGGAGAGAGAGAGGGAGAGAGAAAAAGAAAGGCCACGCAGAATGGATGGTTCCAGAACAAATGATACCATTGCGAAAGTATATATTTATATAAATTTGTACATTATTTATTTGTTTCATAAATCAACGCATTATTATGCAATACAACAAATAGATCAAAAAGGGAACCAGCTGATTGGTTAAGCACAAGCCACCGGGCAGGATTGTCACCCGCATGCAAGACAAAAAGGTTCCAGGGGAGTTGGGTCTCCCTGGGTTACAGAAGAAGAGGGGTCAGTGCAGAAAGCCATGGCACGCCACTTGACTGAAGATACAATTACACTGGTCATTTTTTTCATACAAGTCATGTATGTGAAGTGCAGGTTGGGTCTACTTTCAGGCACAAGAGGAAATAGCCCAACATTACCAAATGAACCGTGTCTGTGTCATGTAGCTGTTATGCACTGAACACCTCTACCCAGAATGGGGGGCATGCAATGATGAGGACAGAGCAATGCAAATTGACCCAAAAATAAGTCAAATGAGCCATTGTATTGAGGCAAGTATTGGTGTATATGTTCTGTCTGTGCAAGTGTGTTTTTGAGGGTGTGTGTGGGTCTGTGCAAGTGTATGTATGTGTGCATGTGCGCATGTGTGATGGCCTTCTCTCCATTCTCAATGAAGTGTTTGCAGGTGTGAGTGTGGCTTATAGAAAGCCAAGCGGTAATACATGGGTCATCTAGGTGCATCACTTTGGTCTCTTTTGAGAGGACCAATCAGATGCCGGTGAGACGACTAATGGAGGAACGGTTTGAGATTGTTTAGTAGGACAGAGAAGAAATAAGTGAAAATGAGATCGGGTAAGACAATAGGAGCTAGCTCTTGAACTATGTCCATGCTGGCTTACTGGGAGTTGAAGGTAAAATGAAAGTACAGGCAAAAAAAAAAAAAGGACTGTGGGAAATAATCTGATAGTATTGCTTGTCGACTTTAAGATGATATCATATGCTTCCTCTTCAGACGGTGACTCAACTTTAGGTAATCGGCCAAGTCAAAGTTCAACAAAACCTGTCTCTAATCTAAAATTACTTTAATTCGAGGCAATTAAGTCCTCGAATACATGATGAGATCACTTCCTAGTTGACGTTGTCTGCAGACCCCTAGTTAAAGCGGGAATGCTTCATCGTAAAAGGTGAGCTGGGCTGGCCAGGGAGTCTCTGGGCAGGTAGAGGTAGGGTGTTTAACCCACAGGGGGGGGGGGGGGCTCCAGGCCTTAGGCAGAGGCAGGGTGTTTAACACGTAGGGGGACTACAGGAGTCGCAGCCACGATAGCATCCCTTCACGCCCGGTGACCCTCTTTCCCTTCAAGCGAAGGATGAGTGTGATCTACTTATCCGTGATAAGTGCCCCTGGGTTGGCCGGGTCCGGAGAAAGGACATTTTCTTAGACTTCAAAAGGAAATAAGAAGAACTAGAGGCTTGCCTAACAGACATATTTGCCTATGAAAGGCCCCTTTGTTGGGGCTGCTGACCTGTCAACTGAATGGCTGATGCTCTGCCCCTCTCATCGCATGTAACTAGCACCGAAGTTACAGTCAATAAGCAGTGGCGGGGGGAAATTCCCCTGTTCAGTCTGAAGCCTTGGTACATTTAATTGCTAATTAATTCACCTTGGGGCTACAAGATGGTTTCCTTCTACAACACACACCACACATCCTCATGAAATAAATAAATGAATAAGAGCTGTGTCGAATACATTTCCTTTTCCAACGCGCATAATGCCAAAAGGGCATCTTTGTATTCCCCCCCCCCAACTATTGACAACTATTCCTGTCTTAATACAGATGTCCTCAGAGGACTCAATGATTCACCAGCAGCAGCAGCAGCTGAGCAGAGCTGGGTCCAGCTGATTGGCTAACAGCAGCAGTGGTCCTGGGAACCTCTTCAGCCCAGCGCTCGCTGCCAGTGGAGTTATTTCTAGCGATGCCAAGCGTAGGAGTGGGGGCCTGACATGATGGCTTCCTATCGATTTGCACTCTTTTGTAATCATTCTCTGATCCTTTGCCGCCATCTCCGAGGTTCCTTTATTGTCTCTCCCTCGCCGCGAGGAGGAAAGGCTTCTTTGAAAAAGCGTTAAAAATACATTCCCGGCGTCTCGCTATGCCAACTCAGGCCTACCACTCTTGCATGGTTTGAAACGCTAGCAAAGCACTGTTGTGTTCAATATCAGTACCGATGCTGCTGGGCAATGTTACCACATTCAGTACCTTAGGTGGAAGAATGACGCCCAAGATGCTGTTACAGGTCATGTAAAATGAGTTTGATCAACTCTTCCCCTTGAGGTGTATTGCCAGTTCAGCGTCATCGATATAATAACAAAAAAATCCATGGAGGCCAAGTTATCCATACTAAATAACAGAAAAAAGGACAGGAGGACTTGTATTTGAACAACACAAATGAAGGGATCATTTATGGCATGGGAGGGGAGGGTTAGGACGACTTACATAGAACACTGGCAGGTGTTACACAAGGTAGATCAATTGGGGAGTGGGGGTGGATGAAGGTTAGTCAAAGTATTGTAGTTCATCTTCTACCTGAATATGATGCTTTGCAAGTCGAAAGGGTACTCTATGATCCCAGTGGTTGGGATTCGAACCCTAAGAACGTCCTGTTGGGTGGGCAGATAAGACGGTTCTGCAATACGATCCAGATCACTTAGATAGCTAGAGAGATAGGAAGCACAAGAGAAGACGGGGGAGAGGGAGGGAGGGAGGGAGGGAGGGAGGGAGGGAGAAAGTAAAGCATGGCAGCAGAAATCCCCCTCTTCCCCAAGAGTCGATCCCCTCCCGAGAGGGAACCCACAAAGAGATGGAAGGTTTAAGGAACATTCCCTCATCACCCTCCTTCACCAGGAGCAGTTTCCTCTTGGCATCCCCCTTGACAGCCGCTCTTCAAGACTAGACGCAACCCATTACATTTTCCAATTTAAAAAGCTCTTCAAATAAAATGGTGGTCTAAATTTGGAGGTGGGGTCAATCGACGAGGGGCCGCCGCTTGTATGCGACATCATTTGAAGACAATTTGGATATCATAGGTAAATATCCAAGCTGAGCTTAATGGTAACTGGCTCTTCTTAGGCCGTATGGGGGTTTTCTTAAGTCTCGGAGAGCGGGTCACCGGGGGATGTGCTGAAGCTGCCGGTGGGCGGAGACAGCGGCCTCGACGGCTTCCCAGTGGCCGGCGGGCCGACGACTGCCGGCCGACCGGCCAGAACCAACCGGGGACGGCGGCGTCTGTAGCGGTCGGGGACACCGGTACCTGAAGATAATATTCTCCAGGTCAAACGGGTACTCAATGATCCCGGTGGTGGGGACTCGAACCCGGAGCACATCCTGCTGGGTGGGCACGTAACCGGGTGTGGCTATTCGGTCTAAGTCACTAAGGTAGCTGTGGAATGAAGCCGGTGGGATGAGAGACACACACACACACACACACACACACACAACAGAGAGACAACCAGACAAATAGGCTAATGTACACATGGTCATAAGATACATGCGGACATGTTGTACTCGTGTGAGAAAATGTCACAAATGTAATTATTTTGCATACACACACACACGCACAAAATACATACATTGCCATTTAATACACCCACACACTGAGGTGAAAAACAAGCCCCAAGTTAACAAATGGAGTCGACCCTTTAACATGAACGATATTACCGTAATTAGTATGATTAGAGTTCATTTTTTAGTCAGCTACATTAGTCCGATTAATGTGAAAATGGAATTAGCCGCAATATTATTAGCAGTAGGTTAAAAGTGTCCATTTCCTCCTTTAGCCCATCTATCTACCCTTGTTCATTCTCCGTTGGCTGGTAATAGTTAATCAACGAAACTATAAGGGTGAACCTCGACAGCATTTACAGAAAATAAATGTATTTGCAATAATGTTTCATTTAGTTGAGGGGTATTTTTACTCAACGTGCTAAGTTTCATTAATGAAAACAAAAGCCCTGGCCTCCACTGCACACGTGATGCTTAACTCCTTTATCTATAAAACAGGGCAGTAGTTCCACATTCACCTTTACATACATATGTCCTGCCATTACATTTTGTACGTCCTGGCACTCAATTAACGCACTTAATGCATGTTGTACGTCCTTGCACTTAAAAATAGTAGTTAGCATTGTGTAGCCTCTTATCCTAGCTAGCTTTATTTTATACGGGGAAGGGAAGTGCTTGGCACTTGGTTCTATGAACATCCTTACTGTACCGACAGTGATATATTGTTTCTCTCCTGACAATTGTACTTATTGCAAGTTGCTTTGGATAAAAGTGTCTGCTAAATGCCCTAAATGTAAATGTAAATTACATTGGCATCAACATATCAAATCCTCATTCATTATTTAGCTTAGTCTAAATAAGAGATGCACAGCAAACCAATATGCTATATTCAGTCACGTGTACACCAGCAGATATCTGCAAAATGTGTAATATCAGCAGAAGATGTGAAAATGTCCCATATTAATGGCAGTGTTTTTGGGGGGCATTTCATAAAAATGACGAATCCAACAAGTACGAAAACTGAATATATGAATTATGGTATCAGCCAAGACAGTATAAAGGGTGCTAGTCTAAAGCATGCTCTTAAAATGATTACAATAGGAGGTTCAGAAGGTTTGTATATTTGGGAGAAAAATATCTAGTTCTTTTTTGCACACATTAAGAATGAACTGCATGCCTTAGAAACTTTCAAAAGGGTCAAACTTCAATACCATGACGACGATAGTTACTCCGATAGTACCAGAGCACGAGAAGCAGGCTATAGGTTGTACACCTACTATTTGGTGGAGTCAGAGAGCTGGTATTCCCTCCTGCGGTCGTAGGCTTCCTGGATGCCCTGGTCCGTCCACAGCATCTTGATGGCACTGATGTAGGGCTGCTCAAACGACGACACCTTCTCCACGTCCACCTCGCGCACCACCAGGGCGTTACTCTTGGGGGAGAGAGAGGGTAGAGTGTTACTCTAGGGGGCGAGAGAGGGTAGGGAATTGCTCCGGGGGATGAGAAAGAGAGGGCAGAACATTACTCTGGGGGGTGAGAGAGAGAGAATAGAGCATTACTCTGGGGGGAGAGAGAGAGAGTAGAGCGTTACACGTGGGGGAGAGAGAGGGCAGAAAGCGTTCAGCCTACAGACCAGAGGGGAAGAGATGGCGAGCATAGGATGTGCTCACTCATGAGAGTGATAAGGCTTAAAGGCTACTGTCAAATAGTTGTCTGGTAATAAAAATACACTTCAAAAAAGCCCCCCTGCCCTGTGGGATAATAATCGACCCTTAACAACAATTGGCATTGTTTTAAATCAATAGGCATCAATGGAACAAAATAGTTTTTTGGTAAGAGTCTGCTAAACTAACAGGTCAATGTTTACTTCTGTACCTTTGATTTTCAGAATAAAGAGATTATCCCACATGAAGGGACGCAACACAAACTACAGGACGACAACATCTGCATGTAAAAGGTCGTCCACCGGCAGCGGCCCACCTTGTTCTGCTCGTACGTGAACTGGATCTTGAGGTTCTCCGTGGCCCGGATCATGGCTTGCATGGAGGTGAAGATGTTCTGGTACACCAGCTTGGTGAAGCCCCTCTTGTCCTCGTCTGTGTAGCCCGTCCCATGGATGATCCTCATCTGTTTGATGAAGGTGCTCTTGCCGCTCTCGCCGGTACCTAAGCCGGAGCAAGCAGGGGAGGAGGGTGTAAGGTAGGGGCTAGCTGTAGAGCCAGACCGATACTGGACTTTAGGGGCAGATATCGATTCATCGCCCAATAATCCAAAACTAAAGGAGCTAATAACCTTCACAAAGAACCTGATGTAAAACTCTGTTGGGAGTGTTTATGCTGATGTGCTCATATATTTTAAAGCATTTAGAGGTTCAACCAACACAAAGTACTTATTAAGGTAATTACATTTAACAGCATCCCTAAAGTTTTACTTCAGTGTGGGCTAACATACACACTGATACCAAGTACATCGTGCTAGGGAAACGCGGGGTGTGATCTGAATACAGACTTTTGAACAAAACAATACACTTCAGCATGAACAGCATAATCCAAACATACAAAATACTTTTGGGGAAAAGTGTATTGTATCATTTCAAGTATATTCAGTTGATGAACTCTGATGGTTCAAGAGTGTGGTGAAGTTGGGCTGGGCACTCTAGAGCTGAAGTCATGATTCTCTCTTCACAACAAACAAAACATTGTACAAAAAGTAAATGTCACCTAAACGTGAAGAACAATTACAGGCCTCTCTAAAACGCATGATTACCAGCGGTTCCCTAATCATCAAGGTATGTGGCCTGACATGCAAGCCCATTTCTATGACACAATGTTTATGTGGATGTGCTCATTTAAAGCATTTAGAGGTTCAACCAACACAGCAGAGGATTTATTAAGGTAACTAAATTTATTAAATCGAGACTATCTCTGAAGTTTTTATATCGGTGTGTATAAACACACTGATATAAAAACTGTTTGTGTTTACCAGCGGTTCCCTAGTCATCAAGGCCTGTGGCCTGACATGCAAGTCCACCTCTATGTCACAAATGTGTATGGGGAGGACGGTAGCCTGCATTATGAATTATCCATGTAGTCCTGTTTCACTGTTAATGACTTTACAGACGGTTAAGAAAGAAACCCGTTTAGCAAACCCCTATAGGTCCTCTTAGCCACAGCCAGTGCCCCAGGGGATTCACCTCCTCTGCGGACTCTGCATCTTTATATGGACATATTCTGTTGGCACTCTACTTATCCGAGCTTTGGGGGGAATCAGTGTCTGGCTTTTAGTAACTGACTATGATGAACAACGACAGAGGAAGTCAAGAGGCCCACCGACATGATTGAGTTACAAAATCTAACCAAACCTAGGCAATCTCGTCTCTAAACTCTCTGTGCAACGCTGTGTACTTCTGGCTGCGCTGAGCTCTGCCGTCCTCTTTTAGCACACTTGCATTTTCTTTCTCGACAGGCTGGCCTCTACCCCAGCCCGTACACTCATTTTTTTTGTTGTTGTTGCCACATTTCAAATGGAGACCGCACAACTGTGTTTTTCTTCTCTGGATTTTCCTAGCCTTCCCTTCTCCTCCTCCTCCTCCTCCTCCTCCTCACCCGCATCTCTGTTCTACTTTTCTCAATGTCCCCCATGCCTTCCATTGCGCCCCTCATCCATCCTCCACCTCCAAAGGGTCACATACCCCCCTTTATACAAGCCTCTGTCATTTGACAGAGTTAAACCCTTTTGCATTACTCCTGATATGCCAGTCCTGATTCAGTTCCATCACTCAAAGATTATACAGATTTGGTACAAGATCAAGAAAAAAACACCAAAACTACTCCTCCAAGACAGGGAGCCACATTCAAACTAGTTCATCACTCGAAGATTAATATGCCCATAAAGAGATGTGCAGAAATATGTGCAGATTTGTTGACATGATGTCACTGATGCGTTGCAACAGAAAGGCTTGCACGCCAGCCTTTCCATAATGAACACCAACTCACTTGCGAGAGACTTGTTCCATGCACCTCGTTTGAGGCTGTGCACTGAAAGTAAGTGCTGTCAAATGCAGACATCTTTGTTTTTCTCTTTAATTAACCGTGGAATAGCACCACATATGCTCCAACCCTACCCTCCCTGATTCATTTCGTTTGGCCGGCCAATGCCTGCCTCTGCGTTTGCCCTGCTGCCCCGACACACACACACATGCTAGCTAGGCAGGGCCAGACCAGGCCAGACAAAGGGTGCCACAAAATAGGCCAATTGCGTAACCACTGTTTTCATAGTGTCTACTGTGCAAGCTGTTCTTGCTCCTGCTGAAGCAGCCGAGACCTAATGCCAGGCAGCGATATACCCTGCTCTCATAGCATTGCTAGCAACAGTGTGCTAGTTGTGCTACGGCCAACAGTGCGCTAGGTTTGTGCTCGTTAGGCTATGGCTAGCACAGTGAGCTCAGTGTGCTATTGCTATCGCTGAGTCGATTGTTATGAGTTGGACTCCAAATAGACTCAAGCATGCAGCAAGAACTTAAAAAAATTGGGAACACTTTTAGTACTTAAGGTTAGTGACAGAGATAGATAATACAGATGAGGTCAAATTGAACAGTGGAAAGAAGCTCTTTTTTATTTTAAAGCAGAGTAGCTGCCCGAACAAGGTTGATTTGGGATTTTTTCATTAGCATGCAGTGCCCAGCTGAGCATGTGAAGGAATACCATATCCGGGTGTGTGTGTGTTTGGATAACGGCTGAACCCATGGTGCATCCGTCCTCTTCCAACACTATGAATTAATAAGAGCCATACTCCGATAGACCCGGGTTTGCCAAGTTAACTACAAAAAGGTCTTGTAAAGAAGAAGCTAAGTGAACTGCAGCGAGGCCTCCACCATAGATGACCTACATCTAATAAGACGTAGACAAGGCCTACACTGTGTGTACACATGCCCAGAGGAAATCACTGGACTAACCAAGTCTCACACACACACACACACACACACACACACACACACACACACACACACACACACACACACACACCCACACACACACACACACACACACACACACACACACACACACACGCCGGGCATAATCAGCCTAATTCAACAGATCCCATTGTTCACATGCTGAACCCGGTAGAAATATTTCTCAAGGATATGCTACTGTACAGCGACTGTTGCTACTCCTGAGGCCAAGTTCTAGTTCCCATGGCAACCACTGTATTGTACTCACAGATCCATGAAGGAAATCACCAGTCGAGAGGATAGGCATATATGGCTAAGCCACTGCACATCCGCTTAGCAGAGTAAACTGAACTACTTAATAGAGATTGTTATACCATTATAAAACATCTCTGGATGTCTCGGGCGGTCATCTTTGTCAATGAAAAAATAGTCATGCGGTACATTCTATTTCAATGGCAGACCGGCCAACATGATTGGAATGGGTCACTGTCCACGGGTCATAATGGCAATGATTCAAAGGAACAATTATTTAAATAAACACAAAAATAAATCCATTTTAGTCAATATTATTAACGCAACCATGCACGTCAACTGAAACACAACCATTAAACTCGGTCCTTTCCATGCTCGAAAAACCCGGAGCCGAGCTGAATGTGTGGGATAACCATTAACTCACAAATGACCAAACAGATAAAGAAACGGGTCAATTTCACTCTGTTCCAATTTAACCGCAGGCTGCATGAGGCTTTTTCCTTCTCCAGATCACATGGGCGCTACTATAACAACTTTCCTTTGCACAGAGACGAAGGGGGCTGGGGGGGGGGGGGGGGGGGGCGGGAGAGACGTGGAAAGAAAAAAGGAGTTTAAAAAAATGGAAGGAGGAGATGCAAGTGTGACAAATTGGAATAGAAAGGCCCCCTGTGTAAACGATTTTTTTACATCCCCCCTGATCGAAGCTAGGAGGAAGTTACAGCCCGCCTCAGCAAAATCTGACCTTACACACCCTGCAATTTGACTGTGCAAGGAGGACTAAAGTAAGGACTGGCTGGCGTTGCGAGTGCACATTGGTCACGCACTTTTTATGATTTAAGGAGTTTTGAAGGGGTTTTCCTGGGCTGAATCTAGGTTCATCCTGACTAATTGTCCATGTAGGCGTTGAGAGGCACCGCCATTTCCTATCAAACCAGAGGGAATTTGGTATCATTACTAACGTTTTAGATCAAACTCTGAGTCCATAATATTAAACAAACCGTCAAGACATTACAGTTTCACTTTTTTTCATAACTGCACAAGAATTTCGCTGTAAATAGTTACTTCATAAAATGGTCTCATTTGATTGTATCCATTTTACAATTGCATTTCTCTTGTATTACATGAGCTTTAGATAAAATTTGCTTTAAAAACATTAAAAACTTTAATATTAAAAACAGACAAAAGTCAGAAAGAAAGGTTAATTATGGGGTAACGGTAATTGTGGCTGATGGAGTCATCCAAGAAACCCTGCTTAATGTATTGATGAAAATAAAATAGCGTCCAACATCTGAAACTTAGGAGATAAGTATACATTTCTTAACCTAAAAATTTTATTAAAAAAAGGGTTATAGAGACATATACTGGGAGATAAATATACTTCAATAAGATGGAATGAGAACAAATTCTCTTAGAAATAAACCAAAAGGGACACTGCCTCCAATATGGGTGCCAAGAAACATCTTTGCTCGAGGACTCATTGTTCTGCTATGCCGACAACCAGGTCAGTTGGCCCCTGTTTCTCTTGCTTCATCCACTGAAAACACAACTAATATGAACAGCGTTGGACGGACAGGAAAAGCCGTCCGTCATAATCATGACGCGGAGGGAGCGGAGAGGAAAGAGGACGAGGATCTGTGAGTCCTCCTGTGTCCTGTTCCCTTCCCTGTGTGTGCTCAGATATGTGATCTCTGAATAAGCGCAATGAGTGAGTGGGCCGCAAGGAAACATATTGCACTATCAACACTGACAGTAGCCAGAGAGAGAGAGACAGTGAGAGACAGAGAAAGAGAGGGGGGGGAAGCAAAGTATACAATTTACATTCTATTTCAGTTTTAAGGACATTCCCGTCATTAGTTCCCTCCTAAAAAAGGACTTGATGATGATCATTCATTTTGCCTATTTCAGATTCAATCTCACCAGTATTCTTTCCATTTCTCAATCCAGCCGTGCAATTCATTCAATTCCTCCAAAAGGTATAATCCAACCGTTGATCTCCACCCTCTCTTCCCGTATCATCACCACAGCACAAGCATGCCTTTTGTGTACAAGATGACTACCACATGGTCAACGGCAGCAACAACCGCACGCCACGACAACTCCGCCATACAAGACCATGAATATCGCTCTACGAAATGGCAGACCTTCTGGCACACCACTCGCACAACCAACTTAGAAGTTTTCCACAATTAAAGCCAATGAGAAGTACCAAAAACCCTTTTGCCACCTTCACAGAGCAGAGAAATGTACCCAAAATACTGGCGTGTTCCTCACTAAGTGCATGATTGGTCAATGAGCATCCATGTAAAGAAATGCATCTGGTGTTCATTTATTTGTACCAGGCAACCCAGACCTAGGTATAAATATTCGGCCAGACAGACACGAAACGGCTTTGGCCTTACCAAGGCAGTACATGGTTGGATTGGGGGGTATTTAAGGATGAATTTGTATGTCTATAAGGTCTAATGGGAATGGGAGCAGTGTGGGGAAGGTATAGTTGCTGATTGTCTGCTTGCCACAAAGCTACCGAAACTGGGTGTGTCAACATCACTATTTGACAAACAGCAGTGCCTCACAGACTAACACAGCACACGACTACACACACCTACCGGGCTTATTTGCCTCCCTCCAGCAGTCAAACTCACCAGATCCACAGGAGTAGCCTTTACTCTTTTTAAATAGACAAAATATGCTACATTAAAACTAAAAAGTAAAAGTCTGGATGTGCTAGCTGCAATGTAAATGTACAGGCAACGTTTGCCCAAAGAGGTGGAAAACAATATCAAAATAGGTTCTTAAAACACAACAACAGCAACACAAGAGGACATCGCTAAGCATTATGATTTTGAAAATCGCTTATTATCCCTCAGGTGTGAAAATGAAAAGCAGCTTAAGTGCAATATTTTAAACTAAACATCCCCCCTCGTTTGTTCATTCACATCAACATGTCTACTGGGAGTCCTGATTCTCATGTTCAGGCCTGAATTAACCTGCCATTGGGCCCCTGGGGAGGTTTCGTAGGCCCCCTGCCCTGAGAAGGGATCTTACATTGAAGATGTGTCAATTATTTTCCGACATTTTGCCGTTGTGGCGTCAAGTGGCCACTGGGCCCAGCTACCACTAGTGACCCTCTATTTTTCTCGGCTCATGATAGGCCTCTGATCTTTGTAAGCCCCGAACAAAAAGAAAAGAATCACATTGTCTTGGGCCTACGCCGATCGGGGGGCCTATCATGAGCCAGCATTAAAAAAAAAAAAAAAAAAATACAATTATTATTCTGGCTCATGATAGGCCCCCTGATCGTCATAGGCCCTGGGGCTTCTGCCCAGGTAAGCCCGTGCATTATGGCGGCCTTGGTCGTGTTGTAAGATAATATACATTCACCGATCATACAGAGAGCAAAAGTCATGTGACAGTGTGCTGCTGCTGCTGGGTGGATTGTGTGACTTTCATTCTGGTTTGTCATAATCAGTAGTCCCAGGTCACGTCGCCGGTCAGTGTTAGGAAACAGTTGGTAACAAAATTAGGATCCTTTAGAAAACAGGCCTGTAGTCTGTGCTTTAAAATCTTAATATTGAAATTTGAATGACGGTACACAAGATCATACGAACAGCGATAATTAAATGAACTTGATTAATTTACTGCAAAAATATTAAAAGAAAGAACAATTATATTTTTGTTATTATATGATACATTAAGTGACAATTATTGTTATTATTAATGATGAACAAGTAGAAGTAGGCTAGCACTTTTTCAAGTAGACTTCTCAATTAAAGCATTCAATACATCCAAACCAAAGGGTTAGGCTAAAAAAACCTTTTTTTAAACGTCAGCAGCAACAAGGGAATCTTTTCTATGGATCCAAGGTATTTTTGGGCGAAGCAATCCCAACGGACTTGCTGAAGGGTACTTCCGAAATGCACTGCACATTGAAAAAAATCTTTACTTCAGAGCACTTTGCCAACTTCGGCAAACACTTGTGTACAAACCAGGGGGTCAACCATCTGATCGCCGCAGATGCTGCTTTTACACATCTTTTGACATTCACGTGTGGGCTGTTTATGCAGACCAAAAACAAACACAGACAAGGATAACAGTACTGTAACAATTCCTGTTGCCGTGGCAGCAGTCGACAGGGACCCAAATAAAACACAGCCAGTCCTTGGCTTACTGTAGCTTAAAAACCCATGATATGATGGGCGGAGGTAGCCTTTATGCAATACAGACCTTTGGGTTTTCCAAGAGACCACGCAACAAAGAAACTCAAGTGTTGGACGTGTTGAAGAATTAAATGTGCAGACAGTGGAAATGTACTGTATTTCTTCTGCTTAAAACTAGTTGTTGCCAGGTCCAGATGAGACGGTTTGCTGAGATCTAGTTCATGAATCTACTCAGAGGCTTAGTGTGGTTGGCAGAGGAGCAAACAAATTAATCTACCATAAAGCAAATGCTGATTGGTGGAGATAATCATTAAATCAAATGCTCAGACAAACTCATCTGACTTGTTCTGAATACTCCACCATTTGGGACACCTTGGAAATCCTTTTAAAGTAATTCCAAGTGTATTCCCCTCACATGAACTGGAGCTGGGCTACTGTCAATGTAAGCAGCTAATGCAAACCCATCGAGCTCCCCTCCTGGATGCACAGTGATGACTTTACATTAAACAGCTCGTCTGAATCGGGGTAAGACAGGCAAACGCCTATTTTACAGACATTTCAAGGCAAACGACACAAACAAGAAGAACCTTAATATGATCGGCACACAATGATCATCATTAGAAAGGTCCCATAAATCAAAGAAATACCAAAAACAAACACAATTTATATTAACACGTTAATTTGGCTTCTAGAGCTTGGATTGTTATGTGTGCATACAACTTGAAGACGGGCTAGTCCGTTTGTCTTACACTCAAAAGGATGACAAATATTTGTAGTGCATTAAAATTTATGAGGTTTAAAATCCATGCACAACGTGGCGTTGTCATACCATTTCAGCGTCGGTATACCATATTTGTGAATACACAAAATATATACATGGGACTTAGTAACTGAGACAAAATGGCAGATTACTATGTTGGAGATCCTGGAGGACGTTTGAAACGGTGCCACAAGTTTTAATTATGTTTGTTAAATTTGCTGAAAGGATAATTTAGTATTCAGGTACACAGGCCTACAGCATAAACACCATGCCAGCCTAGTAGTTAGTTAAAGTACAGTTAACAAAATAAATAGTTTTGTTCTTTTTTTAAACCACTCATTAATGGTTTAATGAATGACCAGTTGTCAATGGTTTGTAGATTTGTAGGCAAACAATACCCTTGAGACGTTAAGCAAATGAATGGTGATGATGTTCCTGCTCCGAAGAATATAACTTGCTTTGTTGGGTCATAACTTGGCGCCGAGAAAAAACAAAAGTCAACATCATGTGACATGTGCTGTATGCACTGGCACATGTTCTGCAGGTTTACATAGCATTGACTTAGCCAAACGATATCTGTCAACATGGACATAAGGAAGAAGTGTTACCAGAAAGGTTTCCACTAACACTGTCAATATTCAACAAGATGTGACCACGAGAGAGAGAGAGAGAGAGACAGAGAGACAGAGAGACAGAGAGACAGAGAGACAGAGAGACAGAGAGACATTTTATACAATGTGGTCAAATTCAGTAAACTCAAAATCCAAACTAAATGCGTGCTAACACACATTCATGCACAGACAGAGCTTTATATGCCAAAAGTGTGTATGATATATATCAGAGTGAAAGACAAAGATAGACAAAGATGCATATACAGTTATTCCACCAAGCCGATGACACGTGTACTTTCAACCGAGGAATGTCCAGCACAGAGGCCAGGGTTGTTACTGTGGATCCCCCAGTGGCTGTTCTCATTTAATTACTTGTGACTTTAATTAGCTAAACAGAGCAGCCGGCACAATGCTCTTCCTATGCAAGCTCTTCCCAGAGTCTTCCACTTATAAGGTTCAGACAATGCTATTACTGCAACAACTGTCTCGCCATCTGTTTAAATTCTGAGAACTGTTGGGGGCAATAAAATGTATCAATAGAAGCAAATGTCTGAGTTGGTGACAAGAAGCGGCGGCAAATGTCTTCACGTTAGCTACGAGACGTTAGCATGCTACCGAACACAACTCTGTCTCTTCCAAATTAAAAAAATAGAAAATGCTAATCCAGAGAATAAAATGGATGCCCTTTACCCAGCACTCTCCAGGCAGTGTGGAAATCGAATCCTGAAATGTGTAGGCTTCTGCCTCAGCACTACAACAGAGAGGTCATCCACACTTACCTCTGTGCGCGACGGCAATGCAACACACACCTGTTACAGTCCTCAAAGACGGCATGCAGAGCTCCGTTCACACAAAGCACCACCCTTACATCACAGTTAAACCAACCCTTTACATTAAAACTGCTGCTGAACTGACATAACCTTAGGCTGTCAGTCTTGCAAACAGCAGGATTTCCGAGCCACTGCAAAATTACATCAGAGGCATAACTTTATTAGTAATGAAAACTGTGAGCAATGCCACTCCCCCCTTATCGCTAAGGCTTTTGCAAAAAGCGTAGAATTTTCAAACCCACCAGTCAATGTAAACAACTTGATCACCAACAACAATGCAATGACAGGCTACACTACACGTCTATAAAACATTAAGAATGCTCTATAAATCTCTTCCAAAGGATGTGAGACAACTAAACCACAGTAAAGCTTCAACTAGCTTTGGGCACAGCTTAGATCTTTTATTCACCTTTTCTTTTGTCAAATAAAGTGACATCAGGTTGCCCTACACCTTTGTAAACAAATTAGCCTTCTCCCATTTAGTTTGGCTATTTCCATCAAACAGGGTAATTACGGGGAGAAAAGAGTAGTCTTCCAAAACAATCTCTTTCAATTTGCTCTCAGTGAGTCATCAGCCCACAATCTCATTATCTGCAACGAGAAAAGCGGCACTATAATATATATATATATTTTTTTTTGTCCTTGCTGCCACATTTATAGTTCCTAATCAGCGTTGAACATTGTGGTGGCCAACAACACACCAAACAGATGCTTGGTTTTGCATCATCAATGCCAAAATAGGCGAGCGCAGCCAATAGATCTGAGACATCAAACTCTGAACACGGAATGTAGTTTGTTCTCTTCACTCTGTATCCATTAGACATTTAGCAGTTGTACTTTGCTACAAAATGGCAACCGGTGGATGGCAAAAGAAATGTCCCTGAATCTAAAAGAAGGACTGCCCATCTAGTGTTTCACAATAAGGTTCATAGGTACTGTAGTAACTTTAATGTCGGACAGGTTTACTACAGGGGACTAGTACAAAATGGTCCACAAGAAGTTATAGGCTATATGTGATAACAGAATTAAAATAAAATCTCTAATTCATGGGAAAAGTATCTTCATTTCCAGGGAACTAAATAATTCAAGAATATAAATGAATTAACATAATTGCTACCTGCAGCCTGTTAAATGTAGCAGATAGTTTCAAACCCTTCATGATTTCAGATTCATTCAATTCGTATGAATGACCAACGCTCATTCTTGAATGTGGCATCATACAACATGGTAATTGGGCAGCAAACAGTTATTTTGGTCTATGCATCTCTAATAAGGACTTATGGTTACAATAAAGTTAAGCAATATAATATACTGAGCTCTAACGAGAAGTTAGAGCTAAGTAAAAGACAACCACAATCAGGTTGTTGCAATTATATCAAAATAATTCAGGAGGAGTTCTCAGATTTTTCCTTTTGTACAATAACAGAATAATTAAGTTACGTTACAATGAAATATTACAAAATCATCCTACACTCCACTTAGTTTGTTGAACCTTTAAATTCTGTACATTGGCCCCGCAGGTTATTTCTTTGAGGCAAAAACTTCCCTGCGATCATATGGCCTAGCTTCTGGAAACCATTTTCCACCCACATTTCCCATGAAAGACACTGATGATATTCCCCTCGTCGCTGGAGGAATTAATTTAAAGAAGCTATGAAACAACAGTTTCAATGCTGACACAATTGGCTGCATGCTAGGGAATGATAGACAGACTGAGACATACCAAGAGTGACACATCGACTGAATAAATAGACAGTAACGCAGTCAGGGAAACGGTTAACAGTTTAGGCTATACAATACATTATGGTGTTTGAGGACACACCTGAATGTATCCCAACCCTTTTACTTAATAGATTAGTGAAATGATATTGAAACACTGATATATGGTTAAATAGTTAGATATCATTCCCCAAGGCTTGAGAAGGCAGAGGGGCTGTCAAGACTACTCCAAAGTCATGGCCATTGTACAACTAACATCACAGGCCATAAGAACAAATTGGATAACATTATAATTGGATATTGTTCATCACTACACGTATAGCCCAACATACATACATACATACATACATACATACATACATACATACATACATACATACATACATACATACATACATACATACATACATACATACATACACATACATACATACACACACATACATACATAAAGTTGATGGTTTTTCACTTTGCTAAACAATGACATCTGATATCATTGCGATGTTGTGTAAATGATGTCATTTGTGTGTGCCCTAATCGAGTCTTGATTTAGGCCTAGGTAGATTAGATACTCTAATTGAATTGACAAATTCTATGATATACCACTATGGGATCTTTAGGATTCACATCCGGTTAAAAAATAATTCCACATGCATGCCGCTGGTGAATGTATCATTTACAGCTTAACTATTTTTATAACCCTCAATCATTGTTAAATATAACTGAAATATTGTACAAACCACAGTCTCCCACTCAACTGGAACTGGTTTGCCTATCACGGGGTTTATGTAAATGGAGCCGTGGTTAGAGGGCTACAACAATAGTTAACGTTTTGCATACAAAATAATCCAAATAATGTTACTACTTTGAATAACAGACGGCAGCAGACTTGGTGTGAGTGAATGTTAGTTGAGAGAAAACACAACGCGACATTGCTAGCACCATTGTGAGAGAGATCTGAATGAATGCATACCCAGCAATAGAAGTTTCAGCTCCCTCCTCGCATCTCTCTTGTCTCGTCGGAGCTGCTTGTCGATCTCCTGGTTAATTCGCTTGGACTCCTTCGCCTCTTCACTCAGGCAACAAGCCATCGTGGATTCTAAAGTCATCACCGCATCAATAATGAAAATCCCGTTTTACATGGAGTCGCCGAGCTGTAGTCAACAAACTACAACCTCAAGAAAAACTATAGATTGGACAGCCAGGGCAATGGAGCTAACGTTTGTAAGTGAATCCTTGTCGATATGTTCCTAAAAAGCCCTGCAGCAAACGTCCTGCTTTAATACAGCAAAGTGTGGCCTTGTTACTGGTGGGCCGTGCAGCTGTCAAATATTGACAGTTTCTTCCAAGTTTCAAGTCACTGTACGTAGGGCTAAAGTGAGTGTCAGAAATGGGATCTCTGCACGTCCGCAAACAATGAGCTATCAATCAACACCCTTGCAGACAGATGATTCTGATGTTTCTATAAAATAACTGTCAATAGGTTAAATTAGTTAGAGTATACCGGAGGAGCTAACGTTATAACCCGCACTAAACAACCGTCGCCAGTCACGTTAATCCAATGCTAGTCGTGTTTTGCTTATGGGAATAACTCCAAACGCTTCAGCTAATTGTCAGTTTAACATCACCAGTGGACGTTATCAAAGCATCTCAAAATAACCACACAGATCTAACAATCTAAAAACCTCGGAACCAGAGACACGTTTAGCTCTTCCAGGACTTCCACATTAGTACAAGTCTGCTGTTTGCTGTCCAGAAGAAAAGCCTAGCCGCCCCAAAGCAAAGAGCATACGCCTGTCACACTGCCCATCTGCTATAGCTAAATATAAACACACAATGTAGCCCACCGCCACTACCACCACTCGACGAATATATATATAAATATATATATATAGCTTACGCCCAGCAATGAAGCTCTACATTTGAGTTCAGCTCAGCTTGTCCTGGTGAGATCTACTTGACAAGGAGAACACTACCAAACGAGCAGGGTTAGCTCACTAGGTTAGCTCGCTGCTAACGTAGCGTTGGATCAGCTAGTCATAGTTGATGCTGTAACGTTAGGTATATGGCTAAAAAAACATGCTCTTGACTATCCAAAACGTCCTCCCGCCTCGGTGAAATGTGCGAAACAGCCAAAATCTTCCCGAATGGTCCTCTAATTTCCGTGCATTGTATCGTTCCTGCTATCTTTTTCCTGGTGATGATCGCACGTCACCCACTCTCCAGCACCCCGGTAAAAGAAACGCTAGGCTTAGAGAGGATCCGGACTTTAGCGTTATCCTGGTCGATATCAATGCAATTTCCGGTCTCTTACTTCCAAAGCCCGAAACGTGGAGAAACGAACATGGCAAGAAGTAAAAAAAAAAAAAAACTAAAAGGATAATAATATCAGGTTTAGACCTTATGTTGTGTACATTCTGTTAAAGCAATATCCAAAACCTTTAACGGAAACATATCTCTCTATTGAAAGTCCCTCCCTCTCTCGCTGTTAGACCAATGTAACTGAAAGTCCCTCCCTCTCTTTCGCAAATAACGCTCATTTGGAGCATCCCATTCCAGGCACTGTCGTGAGACGAGAACGCCTGGGAACGAGGTGAAGGAGACGCATTCTAACTTGCGGTTTCTGACTGACGATGCTTTAGATAGAAGTGAAGTAAGGGATCGAACGAAGGCATATTAAAACACAACTCGACGGCCCTTGGTTCGGCTAATGTATTGTTTTTGTAAAGTTTGCTTGAGAGATAACAAGGAAATTATCCAGAGCTGGAGGCGTATCAAGAAACAGACATTTAGCCTAACTGGATGGACAACGCCCATTTCTGTCAAACACCACCAGTGACGTCCCCAACATAGGCCTACATGACAATACACCAGTTCAATGTTGATTCAGGGTAAATGTAAATGTCAAATGCAACAGTATTTTCTATTAGTTTAGCATCCTATACTTCTCTACCAATCACGTATAGCAAACTTAAAATAAAGAATAATCAACTTGATTGTGAGCATGTACAAAATCACAACATTAGTTGGCCGTTGGTGACGTCATATTTATATTGTAACAGCAGTGTTGAGATTTAATCAAACTCTTAACATAATTTTTGTGTCGTTTTTTTATTAAGCCATCCTTTTAGCCTACTGAGTCTGCAAAATAGAAGAACAATTTGTAATTTAGCCTAGTGACATCTTGTGGACGTCTTGTGTTATTGCATGACATCAAAAACGGATGGTTTAGGCCCAATAACGTTGATACATATACATCCCGCGAATGGAAAGGGACGCATAAAGATGTGATTGTCGAGTTAAAACATATATGTCTTGATGCTTGTACTCACAAATAGCCAATAAGAGCAATTGTAGATAGCCCACAAAAACATAGGTCTACATACATCCAGATATATTTTGTGAACGGGGCTTTTTAATTTACTGTATTGTTATTGTGGTCAGCGATTGGTTGGTTTAACGTGCAAAAAGATGGACAAAGATGGATTTTTTTCTTTCTGATCCACAAGTCACTGTAGCCTTGGTTGTGTGGTGCCTTTGTCGTAGGCTATAACCCTTGCATTAACTAAGTGTTGATTCATTGTTGGATGGTGTGCAAACATTATACCAAATGCTGCTGCGATATGACTCAATTGACGGTCGTCAGATTAATCATTAATCGTTCACTGTAAGCGAGTGTCAAGGGACAAAGTCTTCTCGCTGCACTGAACTCTCCCTGCCGGTGCGATACCATTAGGTCCTACACCGCTCCCTCAAGAACACTGGCCTCTTATGGCGAAGGCTGTACTTCGACTGAAAGGGTACCTCCTTACTTGACGGAGCGGAACACCTGTTTTTTGTTCTATTCTTGTCAAGGCCTACCCATTACCGAAATAATCTATGTTATATATTTTCCATTGTCTTTTATGGATCACCCATCTATGGTCCCTTTGAATGTGCGCCCCCCCCCCCCCCCCCCCCCCCACACACACACACACACACACACACACACACACACACACACACACACACACACACACACACACACACACACACACACACACACACACACACACACACACGCGCGCGCGCACACACACCCCACATCTCTCCCTCCCTCCCTCCCATTGCTTACTCTGTGGCCACTGCTCTGTTCGCCCTCAACTCTTCTGTTGCCATGGAAATGGCGAGCTCAGGTGATCCTAATATCGGAGACCTGCTAGTGAGTCAATGAAAGCCTCGACAAACCGGTTCGGCTGGCAGACACAAAAGATAGACATCCGAAGAACTCGAGAGGGGGTGGGACGGACAAATACCTGTTGTGCCCTA
This sequence comes from Gadus chalcogrammus, assembly GCF_026213295.1. Classification (NCBI taxonomy): domain Eukaryota; kingdom Metazoa; phylum Chordata; class Actinopteri; order Gadiformes; family Gadidae; genus Gadus; species Gadus chalcogrammus. Next base: position 27,591,433 of record NC_079423.1, read on the forward strand.
GGTAAAGCCTATATCTAGGAAAACTCGTTCACGATCCCTCCACACAAGTAAAAAGAAAGTTAAAGGAACACAACAATTATTTCCAAAGCACATAAACAGAAGAGGGACTTGTCGACCTACAGGCCAATGCTTCACTTCATCGTGCGTATATTACAATCAACTCTCCCTTTACGGCCGTGTGCGATTTATAGCCCTCGAGATTTGCCAGCCGATAAACTCGGTAGACTACACGGACATAAACAGAGGAGCGGGGATTTACAGTAGCGGTCCAGAGGAGGGATAAACAGCAGTCGAAACTTTATCCATGGCGCAGATCAGGCCAGTCACCCAGGGCGCATTCCACTGGCAGAGAAGCGAGAGTGGAGTTCACAACACGACACACTGAGAGTGCTCCTCTCTACCGTGCTGAGTCTAGTAATACCCGAGGAGCAGGTTATTATTACCTGTGGATTTAACTTTTTGCTTTTGACGATGAGAAGCCTGCAGGAGCTGGAGTTACAGAAGCATGCTGTGATTTGACTGGTTTTGGAAAATGGACAGCGAAACGCGCACAGAAAAGTTTGCGGACGATTTTTCCCGAGGATTGTGACAGACATAAAGGTAGGCGTATTGTTTTGTAAGCATTTTGAGCGTGGACTTTTGAAAACTAACCTGATGGTTTGAAGAAGAGCGTTGGCTATGGTTCATAATTGAATGAACTCACGCGATTTACTTTTTTTTTAAAAAATGAGATTTTAAATACATAATCATGAGCAGCCAAGAACAGTGCACATTGTCAACCACATTAACCTAATTTCCAATCATTAAAGACTCATTGTCATGTGTGATCGTTAACGAACCAATGCATTTCAGTGGTGTTCGCCATGGCCGGTTGTGTCCGATGGTGCCATCGGACGTGTATGTGCTGCATGTCAGAGGAGGAGAAGAACACCATCGTGTTGGACAAAGAAATCCAGAAGATTCTCCGGGAACAGAAAAAGAGAGAACGAAGGGAAATCAAAGTTCTCCTGTTAGGTAGGCCTATAAGAGGCGTTGGCCGTCATCCATAGTTGAAGTATTCCCTGACACATATAATCCTAGGCGATTGGTTAAATATCATTGACCAGAACATCCATTATATTGAATTAAATGTGGTAATAATACGACAATCAAGATGTGGTCGCCTCGGCCTGTGATCTATTTCTAAGGCGCGTCGCATCAGTGGCAACTGGCCAATGACCCTAATGGCCCGATTTGAAACAACGTCTTGACAAACTATGACAAATATGTGTGGACGTATGAGAATTCAATGATTGAACGGGTTGTTTAAAGCTTGCTCCTTTGGTTTGATGCTGTGGCCGAGTGCCAAATTGTGCCTGGATCACAGATATGGCTATATTTCCTATACTCTTGAGATCAATCCGATCCCGCGAGTTGAAGTTGTTTTCCTATCTGCAGATGGGTTAGTGTGAGCAAAGCGATGATATTCATTGCGAAACGCACGTTTCAATAGTCTCACGCAAGGGAGTGGGAACCTGTTAGTATTTTCGATAGAATAGGCCTACATTAACCATGACTCAATTTGAATGTTTTCTTAAGATCGGTTCAACCACACCTGTACATTTTTTGGCACTTCACATGTACTTCTCAATCTACATTTATAATATTATTTTTCATTATACTCATTTATAACGTTTTATTATTGTTATTATTATTGGGTTTTTTTACCACTTTTCCGCTTTTTTCACTGTAGCACAATCCTACATCTCCCTACATGGCGGTGTAATAAGTTGGTAGTGTGTGTTCCTGATGTTTTGGAATATAGGAAGTGCAGCTCAATTCCAGTCTTCTCTTTGGAGCCAGGTCTGTCTGGCGTGCCTTCTCGACGGCCAGGCTGTGTTCGCTTATTCCGTATCTGCTCAATGATTTTCTTAGTTTTGGGTCAGTCACGGTGGTCAGGTATTCTGCAACTGTGTATTCTCTGTTAAGGGACAAGTAGCCATTTACTCTAGTTCTTATAATTTGATTCTGCCTGATATGGTGGTTGCTATATGTTGGACAGAGTTCCAGGACAAGCTGGCTAAGGGGACTCTTTTCTGGATGTAACTCTCTGTGGGTGAGGGCCTTGTTCTGGAGTGTGTTGCTTGTCACTTTCCTTAATGTGTTATAACATTTTAGCGCTCTCTAACGATTGGATATTGTCCCATTCGTCCTATCTCTCTCACTCACTCATTCACTAATTTACACACTCACTCGGTCACACGCACCCAGAAACAAATTCACATATTCACTGATGCGTCTCCTCGCAAGTTTCTTAATTAATAATACAAAATAACGATAAATGGCCAACTTATTGCACTTTTTAAACCTTTTTTTCACTCTTTAATTCCACACCCTCTCTCCACACATTATTCCCTAATGAAATGTATCCAAATGTTAAACGATACCATGAGAAAACCTAGAATAAATGATCTGGATACAGGATGCATCATACGGCTCTCCTGTCTGCGTTCTCAGGCACGGGGGAGAGTGGCAAGACCACCTTCATCCGCCAGATGAGGATCATCCACGGCCGGGGCTTCACGGATGACGAGAGGAAGGCCTTCGCTCAATGCATCTTCCAGAACATCTTCACCGCCATTCAGGCCCTGACCACTGCCATGGAGGCCCTGAAGATCCCTTACTCCAACACAGAGAACGAGGTCAGACGCACCCAAGCATCCACACACACATGCACACAATGAAACACACACACATGCACACAAAGAAACACACACACACACACACACACACACACACACACACACACACACACACACACGCGCGCACTGTCGTGGAATTATTAATCATAATGTTTATAAAAGATATATACAAATGTTATGAATCTTGTTTATATCATTACTACTTACTAATGGATTTAAAAGGCCCTTGTATACATTCCCCTTGCATATAAAGATACCTCCTTTCCTCTCACTACTCTAAAGGTGTAAAAGGTGCATTTGCGTTGCCACTGCTGTAGAAACAAAATCTGATACTGAGGCGATGCCAATCTACTGACTTCTTTGATGTGTAGATTCCTTAAACCGTCTTGCAGCCTTGCAGGCATGTCAGTTTTTCCCCATAGTGAATTGCAATTTAACATTGTCTCTTTCCATGGCGGAGTGTCCTAAAATAAGTTATTCGTCATCACACGCAAGCGTGCGCACACACACACACACACACACACACACACACACTTGGATGCATATTGCTTACACACATACACACAAACAAACACACACAAAATCGACCTACACTCTCACACACGCCCACGCACACGCACATTAGCACAAACACACACACACACACACACACACACACACACACACACACACACACACACACACACACACACACACACACACACACACACACACACACGAACACACACACACACACACATGTACATGCACATATACTTACCTACGTTTGGGGGCATATAAACATGCACACTCAGCCAGAAATGAAAAAAATGCAAGCAAAGCTAAATCTTTGTTGTAGGTCTACATAATCCTCGAACACACAGCATTTACGCACAGCAGATCTTTTTCACTATGGAGGTTGGCTATATCAATATTATCAGTAGTTGAGCTAAAACCTGAAAACCTCCTCCATTCATTACACCCACTCAAATATCTATCTATTCTTTAATATCTAGGAATAGAATGACACAAAGCGACAACCTCACCTCACCACACCTGGCATTGTTTAATATATTCCTTGTTTGTTACACAAACCTGACCAATAAAGCTGAATCTGAATCTGAATCTGAATCTGAATATGCAGCAGGGCTTTACACTCATATTCACATAGAAGCTTGATTTGCTGGTTTTCCCCAAGGAGACTGCATGTCTTAAGTACAGGTCAAATATAAAGTGGGCTCTGATATAAATCTCTCTCTCTATATATATTTTCATCCATGGGAATCTGTGTTTGGGTCCTCAGATGTATGCTAAGTGGATCCATGAGGAGGACACTGCGAAAGTGACCCGTCTGGACCGCGGCTACGTGGACGCCATCCGCCGGCTCTGGGCCGACGGAGGCATCCGCATCTGCTACGGTCGCCGCGGAGAGTACCAGCTCCTGGACTCCACCGAGTAGTGAGTCACTAGCTGGGGTCCCCCGCTCAGGGTCCCCTTAGGGCCTGGCTGCCGGGGCCCAGCCTGTAGCCCAGCCTGTAGTCCAGTCTAGTATAGCTATAGTCCAGCCAATAGTCTAGCTACAATCCAGCGTTTAGTCTAGCTATACTAACCCTTTAGTCTAGCTATAGTCTAGGCATTAGTCTTAACAGAGTAAAACGTGTCGCCTCGGAGTTTCTCCCTTTTCACTGACCTTGTGTTAATACTGAGAAAAAGAGTGTGACGTGTTATTCTGAAACGAGCCACTAGAGGGGGCTGGTAATACATCTCTTTCTCATCCTTGTTCTCTGACCAACGGTAAAAAACCTTCTAGAAAGAACCATGTATGGCAAGCATTTCCTGTCGTGCCAGCTAAACCAAATGTAATCTGTAATCTGTTATGTTTACAAATATCTCTCTCTCTCTCTCTCTCTCTCTCTCTCTCTCTCTCTCTCTCTCTCTCTATATATATATATATATATATATATATATATATATATATATATATATATATATATGTATACACATAATTGTTTATTTCTCCATATTTAATAACATTCAAACCACAGTCAATGGGCAATAGAGCACTCGCTCTGCCTTATCTATTTTGGCGTTTATCTCTCTTCCTTGTGTATTAAAGCGTATCACTCACCACAGTACCGGTGATAAGATACACACTCGGTCAACATTCAGTTAATGACATGGTGTTTTATAACAAGCCATAAAGCGGTCACATCCAACCCCTCCGCCAAAGTCTGCAAGTACCCCCCCCGCTCCCCTCCCCCCCATCCTCCACCTACCAACATTTCCGCAACATAGTCTTCTTCCTCTTGTTTTCAGATAGAAAAATCCCCCCCATCCCCTTCTTCTCTCGCCTGCCCCACCTCCCACCTCCTATGTTTCTCTCCTAATGGTGTCCCACCCTCTCCTTTTGTTCATTTGTTAGACTTTAAATAAGACAGAGGTATAACTCTTAGTGTTATACGTTTTTTTTCTCATCAGTAAACATTTTTTAAATATTATACTTTTTCCATCCTCTCTCTCTCTCTCTCTCTCTCTCTCTCTCTCTCTCTCTCTCTCTCTCTCTCTCTCTCTCTCTCTCTCTCTCTCTCTCTCTCTCTCTCTCGCTCTCTCTCTTTCACTCTTTCTAACACTCTTTTTTTCTTTCCATAGCTACCTGAGCAATCTGGATCGCATCTCCACTCCAGACTACATCCCAACTGCCCAAGACGTGCTGCGGGTTCGATTCCCGACTACAGGGATCCATGACTACTCCTTTAACGTCAAGACCATTACACTCAGGTGGACACTATAGTGGATTGTACTGAACTATAATGCAGGGGCCTATTTTGTATTGCTGGTTTTGCTGTTGTATGGTTATTGATGTTGTTTCCATGCCCAGTTAGCAAAACTCAAAACAGAGTTCATTTTTTCGTTCACTTTGAATGAATGTGAAATCACCCAAGCTTTAAAAACATGCTTAAAGAGAAAACTGGTTGAGCTGCACTTCAACTTCTCAGTAACCAACAAACTGTCTTTGTTGGCTTACATCAAAAACAATTAAAGCAAATGTAAAAGTGATAGATTAATGGTGCTTATACAGTTGTTGACAGGTACTGACAGGTACGTGGCCTCTGCCTTTGCCAAATGGTTCATGATGGCACTGAAGTTTTTGTTATGTTGGGCAATTAGTCCTGGTGCCAACACACAAACACACACACACACACACACTCGCACATTTAAATAGCGATATGGGATAACATCCAGTCATAAGTGAGCGATTACAAGGCGTAGCCGTACTCCATCAAGTAGCGCAAACACACACACACACACACACACACACACACACACACACACACACACACACACACACACACACACACACACACACACACACACACACACACACACACACAAACACAAACACAAACACACACAAACAATGACCCCAGCAGTACACCATAAACAAAACAAGCCAAGATGCCCAATCGGACTGAGAGGTTCCATCAGAGCTGTAAAGATGTGCTCTTAAAACAGCTCTCGCCCTCCTCTCCTCGGGGCAGGATCGTGGACGTCGGCGGTCAGAAGTCTGAGCGCAGGAAGTGGATCCACTGCTTCGAGAACGTCACCTCCCTCATCTTCCTGGCCTCCCTCAGTGAATACGATCAGGTCCTGGAGGAGAGGGATACAGACGTAAGAGCAGCGTGTGTGTGTGTGTGTGTGTGTGTGTGTGTGTGTGTGTGTGTGTGTGTGTGTGTGTGTGTGTGTGTGTGTGTGTGTGTGTGTGTGTGTGTGTGTGTGTGTGTGTGTGTGTGTGTGTTTGTATGTGTTGACTTTGTATGAACATTGTAATGGTTTTCTATAGGGCCTATCTGGTGTGTTTGTTTAGCCTCTCTGGTTCCCTCTGCATGCTCGACCACCTGCCAAACTTTTCAATCTCTCTGCCTGTCGTATCTCTGTGTGCCTCTCTCCCCTCTCTCTCTCTCTCTCTCTCTCTCTCTCTCTCTCTCTCTCTCTCTCTCTCTCTCTCTCTCTCTCTCTCTCTCTCTCTCTCTCTCTCTCTCTCTCTCTCTCTCTCTCTCTCTCTCTCTCTCTGTCCTCCTTCGTGCCACACATTAACTCCCCGCTAGTTGGGTTAGCTCTGGGCGTACCGCTTGTAGGGATCAAACTGCTCACAGCATCCCTCTCCACAGGTAGGGATTCCCTTCCACCAACAGGTCTCACTGTTGTGTTAGGAATCAGCCTTTCCATCGCTGCTCTTTGTTTGACTCTCTCTCTCTCTCTCTCTCTCTCTCTCTCTCTCTCTCTCTCTCTCTCTCTCTCTCTCTCTCTCTCTCTCTCTCTCTCTCTCTCTCTCTCTCTCTCTCTCTCTCAGCCCTTTATGTGCACGCCTCTCTTTACCTGCCAACCTATTCATTAACCTCTGCAGCGATCCAAACCTGATTGCTACGTCTTCATCACGGCAGTACCCCAGATGCTTACCTAATCCTCCCTCACTGTTTGTCCACTTTTCTCTGGCCCTATCATGTTGATGATTTCACACTGTCTTTCTCTCTCTCTCTCTCTCTCTCTCTCTCTCTCTCTCTCTCTCTCTCTCTCTCTCTCGCTCTCAGTTAAATAAGATATACTGTATGTATTTTGAAATAATTTAAACCTCTCTCTTACTCTCTCTCTTTCTCTCTCTCAATTAAATAAGACATACTGTATGTATTGTGAAATAATTTAAACCTCTCTCTCTCTCTCTCTCTTTCTCTCTCTCAATTAAATAAGACATACTGTATGTATTGTGAAATAATTTAAACCTCTCTCTGTCTTTCTATCTCTCTCTCTCTCTGTCTATCTCCAGAACCGCATGCTTGAGAGCCTGGCTCTGTTCTACACGACCATCCACTCTCCCTGGTTCGCCAGCACGTCCATCATCCTCTTCCTCAACAAGACCGACATCCTGGCCGACAAGATCCAGACGTCGGACCTGCAGAAGTACTTTCCGGACTTCACGGGTGAGCTTTTGTTTGCGTGTTTCGCAGTGCTGGTGTGGATCTCTTGTACTTTATAAACAGTATGGTTCCTACTTCCTCCCATCTTCTGCAATTGTCTGAAAGGGCAATCCACAAGATAGCATCGATAGAAATAACACATTTGAGGAAATTAGAAATAATACATTTCAGTGATGTCATAAAAACTAATGTTCCCTGATATATTCCAAGTGAGGCACACTGTAGCATTGCCACTTTCTTTCTTTCTTTCTTTCTTTCTTTCTTTCTTAAATATATTCCATTTGGTGGAGACCGTTCTAGTAGCTAGTAACCGTTCTTGTTCAGAGTAACTGACAATAGCGAACATGCCTACATTATTTGCATGGGTGGGAGTCAAACTCCTAACCCTGGCAGTGGTAATGCCGTGCTCAGTGCATCAGTTGAGCTTCACAGAGATGTGTTCCTCTCTTGCTTTTTTACAATGCTGACAATAGAGTTGATAGAGTTTCTTTAAGGTGCATGCACCTGCAGAGTAGAGCTGGGCGATTAATCGATTTTTAATCGTAATTCGAATTTATTGTTTAGCACGATTTTTAATAGAGAAAATCGATTATATATATTTTTTTATAATAATCAGTAAAATATCAAAATGAGTTTGTAGATTTTGCCTAAGGTCTGTGGAAACCAAAAGAAGGTTCACAACACGTTTACTTCAACATCTTAAACTGAGCCACGCAGCAGAATCTGAGATGTGTGTCATTAATTTAGCTTTTGTAAATCATTGTTAATCTTCATCTAAAATCTATTTGTCATTTATAGAAATAAAATCGATTAAATCGATAATCGGGGTTAGTTTGAAAAAAAAAAGATTACACTTTTAGGGCAAAGCCCTACTGCAGAGATACATGAGGATTCACACTGTTTACATTGTCCTTGCTGACCCGTTAATGGAAAATGGGAACTCCCTGTAAACAGTAGCCTCCTCTATAATGTTCCTGTGGCAGATAAGGCCGCAAAAGCTTTTCCTCTATCTAGAGCCCAGGAGGCCCATTGGCGGGCCTATACATGAGGTAGGAGGTCATATTCACTCCTTTACGTTTCCCTCACTGTGTGGCAAAAAAGTATAAATTCTTAAGATTTGTATATCGAAACGTGTTTATATTATATTATTTATATATAAATAGACGTCCTTTTCAAGTATCCCTTATCACTTTACTCTTTAGTCATTTAGGCTTTTATCAAGACAAGAACGTTTGAATCACAGAAAGCATAGCACTCCCACTTGTGATGCCAGAAGATACAGAATTTAGGGCTTGTAACAGCTAATCACACACCTGGTGGTGTAATATCTCACCTTTAACCCCACCCTCAACGCCACAGGAAGGAGGCGGGACGCGGAGGAGGCCCAGCAGTTCATCAAGAAGAGGTACGTGCAGCAGGCCAAGAACCGAGACAGGCAGCAGGACAGCAAGACCCTGTACCCTCACTTCACCTGCGCCACCGACACAAACAGCATCCGCAAGGTGTTCAGCGACATCAAGGACACTGTGCTGCTCAAGTCCCTCCTCGAGTATGGGGTCATCTGAGGGCTTCCACCACACGGCAGAGAGCAGGTGTTGGGGGAGGGAAGGACAGGAGAGGGTGAGGGGGAGAGGGAGGGAGGGAGGGAGCAAGGGAAGGGCGGACGGGAGAGGCCTATTTTTTTGGAGGTATCGTTGAGGAATCGCTTTTGCTCACTCACTGGGTTCTTGTTAGTCACAGACCACCGAGCCAGGGTCACACCATGGATTACAGGAAATCCTTCTGGAATGTTCTTTTTGAATTCCTTCTCCGGTCTCCGACGGGTCAGCAGCGTCCCGCCCGGAGGAGCCAAGAGGAAAGCAGGGCATCATCCGCGTCAGAGATTACTTTAGATCGTGTCTGTTGTCGTAGAGACGGGGAACGGTTTGCCGAGGGGAACCTGGGAATTTTGGGAGTTAAACTGCAATCCGTCTCTCACTTGGACTCACTCGCTGACGCTGAAAGATTCTCAATAGTGTGTGTATGTGTGTGTGTGTGTGTGTGTGTGTGTGTGTGTGTGACACGCACACCAAACAAACACATGCTGCATGTTTTTTTGTCATGTGGTCACCACTCTTTTGGAGGGACTTTTTTTCACTCTTCGCTGATAAATAATATTGAAGGATTGCTGTTTAGGATATGCAGCTAAAAAGGATCTCCATGTTGTTGAGTCCCTGAACCCAGCCATGCTTAATGTCCCGAGGGTAATGACAATAGGATTATGTAACACACTCACTCTGATATTTTCCAAATATACACTAGCAATACAATTCTGTTCCATTACATTTTGAATTTGCAAATCAGAACCAAAATTCCTTTGAATTATTGAAGCAGATATTTATATCCATAATAACAGTCACACTAATAGTGAAAATAATATAATAATATGATTGCGATAACATTCTGGTAAGAGTTTGAGATGCAGCGTTGTGCTTTCTCCCACAATCGACCGACCATGATTGGAAGTTGGACGCACTGAAGCGAGAGCCGTTTAATGAGGGCTGAATGGACCCTGAGGGCCTCTGAACCATTACACTCTAGGTCAGGGGTCTCAAACTCGAGGCCCGAGGGCCAATTGAGGCCCGCGGGATGATATTTTGTGGCCCCCTACTTGGCATCAAAGTTTAGTGTTAGTGTGGCCCGCGCGTTGTTGTCAAACGCACATTTTTTGCTGAGTCGCTTGCCACGCTTTTTTATCACTTTATCACACCCAATTTTGAGTTGTGTGTCCTGAGTCCCGTCAAACGCCAAAGAACGCTAAAAATGTCCCGGTTTCCACCAACCACTATGAAATGTCCCCTGTTGTCAGCGATTACATAGCCACCGTGATCTAATTATAGCCTGATCATTAACTTAGATTGGGTCAGTTGTTCTACTTTCTTCTGTGGAATACTTGATGTGGCCCAGCCTGACCCAGACTCTACCTCCAGCGGCCCCCAGGTAATTTGAGTTTGAGACCCCTGCTCCAGGTACTGTCAACATCAACCAGTATTGATGCCAGCGCAATGGGTGCTTTTGAAAGCCTAGTACTTGTGTACACATCTGTACAAGAAAACAAACACAAATGTACCCCCAGATATTAACTAGTGTCAAAGTTAAAAACTTCTTTTAAAAAGGAAATTAAAATCAAAAAGTTCTATTTTTTATTTTTCAAGATATCAGAAGATGGCAACACGTTACAAGTAGAGAAATTGCCCAGTTTCCCAACCAGTTTCCAATCCATTTGTTTTTGAGGTGGGTTATCCCAGCATAGCTTTGGTGTTGAAGGTAACAACAATTTTCTTGAATGTGCCGGTGTAAACCAAGCATTGCTATCAAACCTATTTCTGTTCACAGGTGAAAATGGGGAATCCATAATTGAAACACGGAAAATGTCTCAGATAGGAAGCAAATAGCAGCTCTTACCTCTCCTGGAAGACGGATTGTTAAAAGGTCTGACTGCTGCAATGAATTGCTATTTTCCCACCACCATCTTTGTGTTCAGAGGTTTTTTATTATTTTATTATTATTTTATTTTATCTAAATTACCGTAGGCTGTGGGTTGTGCATTGAATGCCTTTTCAAGACAAATGTTAATAATATATTTACGGTTCACAGTTTTTATATGTAATTTTATATTGTTGGGTAGGCCTAACTGTATTGTAGATATTGACCGTGGGCAAACATTGGTGACAGTGAAGTTTAGACACTGGATGTGGGCTGTTATATGTTTTTTGAGGGGAGAATTTGTAAGCGAAATTAAAAACAAAAGTCACCCACCTGACAAAGAAGTGTTTGATTTGTTGGTTCTGATTGGTTGTAACTAGCTCTGACTGGTTCAAACTGGCTCTGAGCTGGTCCAGAATGCCCAGCCTGGCTTTCATTGGCATATACTGTTTCTGACTGGTTCTGACCAGCTCTGACTAGTTCTAACTGGTTCGAACTGGCTCTCACTGGCTCCAACTGTCTCGGACCAGCTCTGACTGCTTTTTTACTGGCTCTGACTTCTCAATGGCCCTGAGTAGCTCTGACTGGCGTTGGCGTTGACATGTCTTTACGATACTACTGGCTTGTGTCAGTGAACACAAGACTTCCCGCAGACCTTCCGCAAAATCTTGCTTTATTCCCAGAACCATTAATGAGACAGATTACTTTCCTCGGCTGGGGCATGAATCAGCACCCGTTGAACTAGGCGACACTGTCAAACGCACTGTGCGTAATTCTGTGTATATATCAGCGCTGGTTTATTTTTCAGAGGTAGTCATAGCAGCAGCGGGGGTTGTCTTGCCAGTGTCCGACTAGAGCGAGTCAATTTGCCGAAGCTTAAGTGCGCGCAAACACAAAAAACAATTTAGATCATTCATATCACTCAAAAGGAGAGCCACACGCGTCATGTCGCGAGGTACACTTAAATCCACAAATTGGCAGAGACAAGCACGCACACTGACAAGCACGCTCACTGCGCCCCGCGTTCACCCGCTCATTATCGTCTGATGACTGCCTCGGCAGTGCATCGCGGGCCCTGGTGACTGTCACTCACACGGACGCGGGGACATTCCCACGGCTGCCACGGCGCGCATCAGAGCGGGATGTGGGTGGCTGTTCCTCTCTCGCTGTACGTGTGTGTGTGAGTGCATGTGTATGCCCGTGTGTGGTTATGTACTGTATGTGTGTGCGTGCGTGTATTTGTGACTGTGTGTGTCTGTGTGTGTGCTTGTTTGGGCGCATGTGTATATGTGTGTTTGTGTGTGTATGTATGCGTGTATGTACGTGTATATGTATGCATGTATGTGCCTGTGTGTGTGTTTGTGTGTGTGTGTGTGTGTGTGTGTGTGTGTGTGTGTGTGTGTGTGTGTGTGTGTGTGTGTGTGTGTGTGTGTGTGTGTGTGTGTGTGTGTGTGTGTGTGTGTGTGTGCATGCAAGTGATATCCCCATTCAAGGACAGGGACATGCCCCCCCCACACAGTGTAAAAGCCATCCCATCAAATCAAAGACATGGCACCTTCTCACCTTCTGTCAACACAAAGAACCCCTCCCTGCCATGAATGAGTGAAGATACCCTAATTCACATTCACATTAAGTAGTTGAACATAACAGGACTAGACAAAAACTTTTTGGCAGACGCTGAAATTTGTTTCCCTCTCTTTGTCTGAAAACATCATGCACCGACCTCCCTTCCCGCAGAAGTCACGGAATGAAGCTCTGTTTTGGCATAAATCCAATTCTCCATGGCTGACATTTAAAGTGATTGATTAAACTTCGATACGGCCTGCACTCGGCCCAGCTGCTGAAGGAGGGATTAGACAACAGGTGCCCTCTGTGTGGCTGGCTCACCCTGCCTCATAATGAGAGATTTGTGTAGGTAAAACACATTCAGCTGCAACCCCTCCTGCAAAGGCAACACTGAGGTAAGAACCTGGACCTCTGGCGCTGTCCTGCATAGACACACACACACACACACACACGCACGCACGCACGCACGCACGCACGCACGCACGCACGCACGCACGCACGCACGCACGCACACTCACACACACACACACATGCACACACACACATGCACACACACACACACACACACACACACACACACACACACACACACACACACACACACACACACACACACACTCCTCATCGTTATGAGGAGAGGGGGGAGGAGGAAAGGAAGAGGGAGGTGGACAGGAGAGGAGGGCAGACGGGGAGGAGAGAGGAGCGGAGGGAGATGGGGAAGAGTGATGAGGAGGCGAGAGAGATAGAGGAAAGAATAGGGGAGAATACAGATTTGGGCATCCTGTTTTACGACTGTTCCTATGTATAAACCCACTGACATAATAACGCAAGTTTCCTCACTCCCCCTAAACTCTCTGAAACTTGACCAAGACATATAGGGTGCAGACTGATATCAACTGTAGAAATGAACAAAAGCTGGATGCATCATATCCACACTAGAGGCGTACAGTGTGAAACCCACGCATGGTTTGCAGACTATCCAAAGTGGGGTGCTACCCAAGAGTAGGAGCCTGGCAGTCGTCCAATCAGCTTCAGTGGTTGACCCAAAGACCCTGCATGTAGGTCAAGGCCCCTCATCAACCGCCACACCCCCACCGGGGGCCCTGGGGGTATAGGAGATGGATGTGGGGGGGTGCCCCCGGAGGACAGCTACAGACGGGCGTTTCTTATGAAAGTCTGGAAAATAAAAACATTTCTCTCTCTCGCTTACTCTTTCTCTGTTTTCTTTCTGCCTACTCCTACACATGCCCACAAACACAACATCGATAATGGTCGTGGTGATGAAGAAGTCAATATACTTGAAGCTCTGGTCTGCTCTCGTTTCTTGGTAATCACCTAGCTTGGTGCGGGCCTCCTGCATTAATCAAATGGCATGAAAAAAATGAGGCCTGTGAGACCTTTGGTTTATTAATGTGGGGACACAAAATGTTCCCAATTATAATGAAGATAAATTGCTGCGGTGAGTTTCCCGTTGTGCCACTGTTTGTGGCTTGTTTGTGTGTGTGTGTGTAAGTGGATATGCGCGTGTGTGTGTGTGTGTGTGTGTGTGTGTGTGTGTGTGAGAGAGAGAGTGTGTTTATGTGTGCGTGAGTGGGGGTGTATGTATGTGTGTGTGTGTGTGTGTGTGTGTGTGTGTGTGTGTGTGTGTGTGTGTGTGTGTGTGTGTGTGTGTGTGTGTGTGTGTGTGTGTTGGTGCGAGAGTGTGTGAGTGGATATGTGTGTTTGTCTGTGTTAGTGGATATGTGTGTGTGCTCTGCGTGTGTTTGTGTGCTTGGGGGGGGGGCTGTGTGTGTGTGTGTGTGCGTGTGTGTGATTCTGCAACCGTATAGACAAGTCATTAAGCACTAAAGCAAATGCTGTGCTGCTTCTATGGTGCTGCACACATATTACATATTCTCTTGATCCTGGAGAGAGCGGGAGGTAATGTGTTTACAGGCTCTCTCTCTCCCTCTCTCTCTCTCCCTCTCTCTCTCTCTCGCTCTCTCTCTCTCTCTCTCTCTCTCTCTCTCTCTCTCTCTCTCTCTCTCTCTCTCCCTGTCTCTACCTATCTCAACCTATCTCTCTCTCCCTCTGCTGCTCAGCATCCCAGTGGCTCCATGTCAGTGCTGGATTGCCCATCAGTGCATCGGCCCTCCTAAGACTGCTGTTTAAAGGGTCTATTGTTTCGGATATGGTCATTGGCCATATCCATTGGCATTGTTGAATGATGAGAAATGATCTACTTCCACTCATTGGCAAGAGTTGACAATCCTAAAAAAAGGTATTCAAAGTAAACAAACAACACAAATCACCAAGCAAAACTTAAACAAACACATGCACGCATACACACAGACACACGCACACACACACACACACACACACACACACACACACACACAAACACACATACATACAATATATTGGCCATTTATCATTAGCCCTTACGTGAACATAAATGAGAGGAAAACAACAAAAAGTCATTACTTGAAAGGAATAACAACCAAAAACAAATAAGCACGTTCAGGATAAAGCTAGGTGGATGTGCCAGTGCCCCAAGACTGGATGTATTAGTGTTAAAGTGTTAAAGTGTATTTTTTTGGTATCTTTTTGCAGCTTTCCGGCTTAACCATCTTTTGACCTTGTTACATTTGTGAAACCTGTTCGAAGCAAGCAAATATTTAGCCATAGAGGAAAATACAGATGTGGAGAAAAGATAGGCCGTTTGAAAAATCCAGAAGCTGGCTTTAGCTACCTTGTCCATTTACACACAAGCATGCACACACACACACACACACACACGCACACACACACACACACACACACACACACACACACACACACACACACACACACAAAAACATACACACTCAAGGACCCCCGTCATGAGTGCAAACCACCAGCACCAAATCAAACGCAAGTAAACACAGGTATAAACACGGAGGAGTCACAGGGGAGATGTGAAGCGATGAGATTCACAGTAGGTCAGCCGCCTGCTGCTGAAAATGGAGGCGGAGTGTGGGTCTTATCTCTGAGGACGGGGAAACACAGTCCCTGAGATAAATCCTTCTAACGCGTTTTTTTTATTTTTATGTTGCCGAAGCTTTCGGTTTGCTTTTCTGTGGTCTTGCTAGCAAAGATGAACGCTATGTGTGTGTGTGTGTGTGGGGGGGGGGGGGGGTGCGCATGTGTGTGTGTGTGTGTGTGTGTGTGCATGTGCGTTTGTGTGTGTGCACGCACGGAAGGTATGTGTGCGTTTGTGTGTGTCTGTGTTTATGTGTGTGTCCAAGTACGTGTCGTCCTGGGCATTAGTGTGTGTGTCTGTGTGTGTTTGTGTGTGTGTGTATGCGTGTGTGTTTCAGTGTCTGTGTGTGTGTGTGTGTGTGTGTGTGTGTGTGTGTGTGTGCGTGTGTTGGTGCAGTTCTGCGTGTCCCTTAATGTTGCCGGGCTGTGGTTCTTGGTGCGACTGGCGTGTGTGACCGAGTGCTACAGCTGTCACCCTGGTGGGAGCTCCCCTCAGCACCTCTCCGGGCTCCAGAGACGTGCTACAAGTCATTATTTCATTCAGCGGGGCGTGCAGGAAATGCAGATGAGCGCCATGTCTTCTTTAAGACAACCCTGTGACAAGGACTTGTGTAGTGCTGTGTCTGTCTGACTGAACCACTCATGGTGGAGGGAAACAGTCTTTAATCCTCCTCATTCACCAGTTCCACTGGTGGCACACCAGCACATGATGTAGGCCTGGAGGTACTTCCTGTAACCCGGCTACTTCCTGTGGCTACTTCCTGATGTGCCTGGAGGTACTTCCTGTAACCCGGCTACTTCCTGTGGCTACTTCCTGATGTACCTGGAGGTACTTCCTGTAACCCGGCTACTTCCTGTTGCTACTTCCTGATGTGCCTGGAGGTACTTCCTGTAACGCGGCCACCACCTGTGGCTACTTCCTGATGTGCCTGGAGGTACTTCCTGTAATGCGGCCACCACCTGTGGCTACTTCCCTCAGCGAGGAGGAGCCGGGGATCGAACTAGCAACCTTCAGGGGACCAGCCAACCCGCTCTGCCTCCTGAGCCAATGCACCGCCCGTCTCCGCCTGGCAGTGTTCTGCACCGTGGACTGGAGTCTCTCTCCCTCTCTGTGGGAGCCTCCCAGCCTCCCAGCAGTCTGCTCGCATCAGAGGGCCAGATGGGGCCGGCGCCGTCCAGCGCCTGAGTCCACCGCTGGGAAGCGTTAGTCTGGGGCCGGTGAGCATAGCCACGCCGCCTTCCCGCCGGGGCTGTGATCCTCCGCCCGGCTTTGTTCGGAGCCAGGAGGAGGAGGGGGGCCTCCCGCCGGCCCCCCTGGCAGCGGAACACGTCACCGGGAAAATAACACGTCGGGACGCCTCTCGTACAAAGGCTATCGGCGTGCTGTGCTCTGAACGAGTGGAAGATGTCTAGTGCTCATCAACAGCGTTCCGAGCCCATCTGGAGTGCGTATGCGTGTGTGTGTGTGTGTGTGTGTGTCTGTGTGCGTCTGTGTTAGTGCATGCTTGCACACGTTCATTTTCTCTGTATTTGCGAAAAATATTTTTTTCAAGTGTTCTTCAACAAACACCCAGCATCATTTAAAGCGGAACTCCTATGCATCTTTGCATTCATGGATCGGTTGCATAAGTCACGGAGCCCAGCATCGTAAGTCTCCGATATGAAATAATCAAACCAGGAGGTGCGGAGAAGTAGCTTCCCTACCTCGTGCTTTAGCCACAACCAGCTAAATGTAGAATGATCCAGTCGGCACACAATGCGGGCTTACAATTCACTGTTGACCCGCCATAACCGGGCAGTTCGTATGATGAGCAATCAGTTCAGCCAATCCCACGCTAATGGGATGATTACCATGTATACTGTACTGCATTGCTGCCCAGCAGGGGTGGGGGGGGGCAGATACAGTGGTCCTAGGGGCTCTAACCCGGCTCTGTCCTTCGTCCATCCTAGGCTTGATAGTAGGCCTACTGGGAGTTATGGCAGGGTGGTTCGCAGGTGGGGGGACTCCAAGCTGGAACTTTCTAGGTTTGAAACCTAAATATCTGTGTGTCTCAATGTGGGTGTCTGCGCTTGTGTGTGTTTGTGTGTGTGTGTGTGTGCATTTTTGTGTGCGTGCATTTGTGTGTGCGTGTGTGCGTTTGTGCGTGCGCGCGTATGTGTACCTGTGTGTGCGTGTGTGTGTCTATGTGTGCGTGTGTGCGCGCACACACAAACGGCTGCTAATTAACAACGTAGCAACCAAACTGAATCCCCGTTGCTTTGGGTCAACGCGCCCGCGACTACAGGACTGAATAATCAACAGTAGAGGAGCAGAAGGAGCAAAAGGAAGCAGCGTACTGTTCCACGCGGTGACGACATCAGAGTCACCCCGGTAGTGCGTCTGCGCCCCGTTCATCACTACCTCGGCTGTGAGTGTTAGAACGCAGACGAGTCGAGTGGACTTCCAGCTGCGCGTCAGATCAAACTGCACGCGGCACCACTACCGCTCCCAGTCCTCCCATCAGCAGGCACTGGGAGCGTGGTTCTGATCGATCACTACGGCCAGGGTCCTGCCGGCACCCGTCTCTACCGGCGTGTCCCTACAAGATAATAAGTGACACCCACGCAAACGCTTTGTTCACCCAGCGCTTTTGTCTGGTCGGGCCCACACTGCCCCGATGGGCTTGTGGAGGTGTGCGTGTGTGTATGTGTGTGCGTGCGTGTGTGTGTGTGTGTGTGCGTGTGTGTGTGTGTGTGTGTGTGTGTGCGTGTGTGTGTGTGTGTGTGTGCGTGTGCGCGTGTGCGTGTGTGTGTGTGCGTGTGTGGATGTGTTTGTGTGTGTGTGTGTGTGTGCGTGCGTGTGTGTCCGCATGTATGTGTGTGTGATCATGTAATGGGGGGAGGGGCTGTGGAATAATGGCCGCCTCGGATTGGTGGGACTTGGAACAGCAGGAGCAGGGATTGGAGTGAGCTAAATAATGCGTCATTATAGCCTGCCATTATAGCCCCGCCGTCACCCTGTCATTTGCATATCCAGAGGCGAGGCGAGGAGATTCCATAATGGCGTTATAATTGGGCCCAAGCGACAAAGCCACAATAT
>NC_079423.1:27620175-27625175 GCF_026213295.1 Gadus chalcogrammus
GCCACCGCATATGTACTATGGGCAGAAAGGAATCGGCAGGGACCTCGCAGTATGGTTAAAAAATGTTAATGCCGATACGATGTATATTCTGATTCTGTAAATATTGCTGTACGATATTTTGGGTGGTTTTATTTATAAGCGGAAGTTTGTTTTG
The DNA here is from genome assembly GCF_026213295.1 of Gadus chalcogrammus. Lineage (NCBI taxonomy): Eukaryota > Metazoa > Chordata > Actinopteri > Gadiformes > Gadidae > Gadus > Gadus chalcogrammus. The sequence goes on from NC_079423.1 coordinate 27,620,330, forward strand.
TAAAAGGGACATTGGTATCGGCCATTTTGTTCTTTTAATGACTGTTCCAAAAAGAACAGAAGCAATTGACTACACTAGAGAGTGCCTTCTGCACAATGGTATCATTATTTTGCCTCCACTAAAATCAGATTGACATTCTGGCTTAAAAATAAATGAATGTGGGTTTTTTGAGTCAATGAAATGAATTGTGGTAGCAAAGAATCTTACTCAGACACCTCTATATTTACTCCTTCATTACAGACAAACTGATAGATAGACCGAAAGACTGACTAAATGACTAGCTATCTGATTGATGCACGGAAAATACCAAATAAGTATCCAAATATGGCACACATTTCCCTGCATAAAGCATCAGTGGGGCCTCTGTTCCACCTGAAGATGTAACATAATAAAGAAGGATGATGAGGTAGGTTGAGTAGAGATATTTGTGGCTTTAACAACCCTTATTATCTTCTTTCCACAGGCTGAATCATGTCAGGGACAGGACAGGCACAAAAAACATCCTTCAATTACACTTGACAAAAAAACAACCAGATTTTCAGTTCAAATGCGCGTTGGGTTGACACTGCTGGTTATAGAACTGATGAACCATTTTATTTGTTTAATATGTCAAAAAGAGCCACTGGTTTGGTATTTCTTTATAACTAATTTCTGATATGTGTGGGATACACCATTTAAAAAAAAGATGTAATTAGTCTCTTAACACTTTTGCTTGCTGTAGACTCCTATGTGTACTTAGCTGTGATAGAAAGAGAAATAGTCAATTGTATTACGCAACGGTATTAGATTACACTTGCGTGGGACAGCTTGTGATGTAAACCATGATCATATTGTACCATGAGCAATGACAGCACAATTTGCTAGCCCTGTCTGAATGCTTGTCTAACAAAATTGCAAACATTATTGTCCTTTCGTTTTAAAAACCGCAAACGAGCCCAACTAGCTGGTGGTTATATCTTTTGATTTATTGATGGACGAATGTACTTTTCAATGTTGTGGTGCGTTGTATCACACACGGATAGGGCCCCAGGATAAGACTCCATTAAACCAACACAGATCAAACAGATATTCCCAGAGACTCTCTCTCTCTCTCTCTCTCTCTCTCTCTCTCTCTCTCTCTCTCTCTCTCTCTCTCTCTCTCTCTCGCCTTGTCTCGTTCATTTAAATACTGTTTGATTGTATGGAAGGAGTTCCTTGATGAAGGGATGAGGTAACACCCCCCCCCCCCACACACACACACACACACACACACACACACACACATGCATGCATCTCTAATTAAGTTCCCCCCTTGCCTCAGTGTACTGTTGTTAATTCACAGGTGTCTGCTGCCTGCCAGTCACCATGGCAACCCCAAGGTATTTTGTCGAATCCGTAATGGGTAAAGTAACCCCCCGCTCCACACACACACACAGGTACAAACACACACACACCTACAAACATAGACTCACAAACACACACACACACACACAAACAGGTACAAACACATACAAACACATACACGCACACACACACGCACACACTCACACACAAACACACACACACACACACACACACACACACATACACACTCACAAACACACACATACACACACCCCTACCATTCCCTCTGCCCCTCGAACCCAAATGATTAATGAGGACAACAAACAATGGCTGGTGAGGCGTGTGCAACCTGCTTATGATTCCCCCTCAACAGGAAGCTGAGGGTCTCTCGTAAAGTCACATCCAAACGAGCACAATGCTCGCAAATAAACTGGAGGGTCATGCCGGTAAAGATCTCTGTTAAAGTGCATCTCACTGTCCCACTTTCATTACTGCAGTCCTAGTGTAGCAAGCTGTCTCCCTACCCCCCTGTCCCTCTATCAATCCCTTCATACGACCATCCGTCGATTCATATTTATCTCTATCTACCAATCCTTCCATCCATCTAAAATATCTCCAACTATGCCTCCATCCACCTGCCCATCTACCATATCCATCCATCCACCTATCCCCATCCATCCATCCATCCATCCATCCATCCATCCATCCATCCATCCATCCATCCATCCATCCATCCATCCATCCATCCATCCATCCATCCATCCATCCATCCACCTATCTCCATCCATCCATCCATCCATCCATCCATCCATCCATCCATCCATCCATCCATCCATCCATCCATCCATCCATCCATCCATCCATCCATCCATCCATCCATCCATCCATCCATCCATCCTTCCATCCATGCCTCCATCTCAGAGTGAGGTTGCCAGTAGAGCCAGTGAAGCTGATTGGGTCATTTGCCGGGTTTGGGCAGCAGATTTTTTTTACTGTGATTGAACATGCGATGCAATCACGTGCTCGGGAAGAGCCAGCATTTATTCCACCACTCGGGGGGGGGATGGAGTGTGTGCCGCAGTCAACAGCCAAAGTGTTAATCAGGAAGCCTTGTGTTGTGTTGTTTTTGTTGTCCCTGCTAATTACGTTCTGGCAACGCATGGGGAAGAGGAGGGAGGTGGGGACTGGAGAGGGGGGGTACCAGATGTGAAATGTTACAAAGAGAAATATGTTACAACCTAAACTTAAAACTTGTTCTCTCTCTCTCTCTCTCTCTCTCTCTCTCTCTCTCTCTCTCTGTCTCTCTCTCTCTCTCTCTCTCTCTCTCTCCTCTCTCTCTCTCTCTCTCTCTCTCTCTCTCTCTCTCTCTCTCTCTCTCTCTCTCTATGGTATGACAAAGAGAGTGAATTCACTATAAAGATTCCACTATTGGACTACCAGGGGTGACCACCATTATCGTTGATGACATTACGAGGCCAAATAGACCCTCTAGTGACGTCACAATGGGTTCATTCCACTGGGTAGACTGGTAGGTTGAATCATACATCGAAATGAAAACTAATAGGGGACCATTATTCTACTCTTTTTATTGGACAAGGCTAAAACAAATATGTAATCAAGAATTATAAACGATTTATTCAATTCTATACATACTGATCACTACTGCATCATTCTTTCAACCATTTTGTAATTTCCTCTTTTCAAATCATATTCTGGAATTAAATACTCCAAGTATTTAAGATGTATGTTTATGGTGTATGTTGTTTTTTCGTCTGTTGCATACCTCTATAAGCTTGTGACATCAGAGGTACGCTTAGAAAGAAGATGCTGGTCTGCCTCACATCAACAAGCCTGTTTGGCTCGCCTCCATCCAACTGCTTGGAAGGGCTTTCTGCCTCCACGTCAGAGCAACCCTGGAGGAAATTGCAGCTAATTACAGCAGTCTTTCGATGCTTCAAATAACTCTGAATGTATACAAAATGGTATATTCTGCGTCACTGAGCACCTGATGCTTTTGTCTCGCGACGGCCGAGACCCCCAACTGGCTAACCCATTCCTTTCCCATTAACATCGGTAAATGTGTCCCCCCACCCCCCCCCCCCCCGACCCAGTGTTGCCATGGAAACATGGAGACACTAGCTTTACCTGCAAATCCCCCCCCACCCCCCTCTCACACCACGCTCAATTGACTCCAGGTCTCACGCTGCAACCTTTGATACCCCCCCCCCCTCGTTGACAAGAACAGCAGCCTTCTCGCCGCCACAGCGAACCACAGCATACCCCGCGGTGTTTCCCGTGACGTACCCCTTAGTTTACCCTACGGCACACCCCTGTACTAGGGCTGAACCATTCGGGGAAATAATCGAATTGCAATTTCTTCGACCAATATTGCGATCGCCATTTAGAATGCGATTTTTTCTTTTTTAAGTTCCTTATGTTCCTGTATTATTCACTAAACACAAGCAATTAATCATTCTATAGTCTGACCAACACTACATTGGAAGCAGTCAACATATAAACTGCTCTTTCCTGTATGCCAGGCCTATGTGTTGAGATGAATTGATGCATGAATTGATAGTATAACATCTTTATTTGACGATCGAATTGTAAAAGATGAGGAAAAAGAAGGAGGAGATACTGGGAGCGTGTGAGGAGATACTGACACGGAGGAGGTCCACCGGCCTCTGAACCCAAATGGAGCCAAACAAGGGAGCAGCAGTGGCTGTTGGGCGGCGCTGACTGCTACAGGTGAGATGATAGGGTGGTCTGTCTGAATCCCCCTTATTTAGAGAGAGATAGAGGGTTAGAGAGGGGAGAGCTCTCCATGCTCTTCCCCGTGCTTAGCCACTGCTGGGGACAGCTGTGGCACGACCATGGAGCATCATCATCAGCATCCTTATCATTATCGCCATCCTCATCTCATCTTCTTTTTCAGTGACTTAGTCGCCATCATCATCATTATCTTCATCATCATCATCATCAGTGACGTATTTTTCATCGTCTTCAGCCTCACCATCTTCATCGTCATCATCATCATCATCATCATCATCAACAGTGACGTCTTGGCCATCGTCATTATCATCATCTTCATCGTCCTCATCATCATCATCCTCATCTTCATCCTCATCCTCATTGTCATCATCATCATCAGTGACATAGTTGTCATCATCATCAGGATCATCATCTTCATCATCATCACTTACTTAGTTGTCATCATCATCAGCATCATCATCATTGTCAGGGACGTAGTTGTCATCATCATCATCATCACTTACGTAGTTGTCATCATCATCATCTTCATCATCATCATTGTCAGGGACGTAGTTCTCATCATCATCATCACTTACGTAGTTGTCATCATCATCATCATCACTTACGCAGTTGTCATCATCATCATCATCACTCATCTTCATGGTCATTCTCATCATCATCGCCATTCTAATTGTCCCCGTCGCGGTCGTCAGCATCACCATCATGATCCCCCCCCCCCCTCCTCCACCTCCCTCCCCTCCCCCCCTCCCCC